>NC_090646.1:324629102-324739005 GCF_040937935.1 Hyperolius riggenbachi | reverse complement strand
AAAATGGGACAATTCACTTTTTGCACCAGTTTGTAAACGCTATAACTTTTACCCAAACCAATAAATATACACTGAATGTTTTGTTTTTTTGTTTTGTTTTTTTTTTTTATCAACGACACGTAGCAAAATAAATTTGGACAAAAATGTATACAGAAATTTTACTTTGACAAATGTTATCACAAAAAGTTAAAAGAAATCATTTATTTAACAAAATTTATGTCTTTTTTGATGTATAATAAAAACTAAAAATCGCAGCAGCAATCAAATAGCACCAAAAAAAAGCTGTATTAGTGACAAGAAAGGGAGGTAAAATTCTTTTAGGTGGTAGGTTGTATGACCGAGCCCTAAACCGTGAAAGCTGCAGTGGTCGCTCTGGTCCTTAAAGGGAATGTTCAGGGACAATAAAAAAAAAAAAAAACCAAATCCACTTACCTGGGGCTTCCTCCAGCCCGAAGCAGGCAGGAGGTGCCCTTGGCGCAGCTCCGCAGGCTCCCGGTGGTCTCTGGTGGCCGACCCGACCTGGCCAGGCTGGCGGCCAGGTCGGGCCTCTTCTGCGCTCCATTGTGCGTTCCACGCTGGCACGCTGACGTCATCGGACGTCCTCCGGGCTGTACTGCGCAGGCTTAGTAGTTCTGAGCTTGCGCAGTACAGCCCGGAGGACGTCCAATGATGTCAGCGCGCCTGCGTGGAACGCACAATGGAGCGCAGAAGAGGCCCGACCTGGCCAGGTCGGGTCGGCCACCGGGAGCCAGCGGAGCAGCGCCGAGGGCACCTCCTGCCTGCCACGGGCTGGAGGAAGCCCAGGTATGTGGATTTGGATTTTTTTTTTTATTGTCCCTGAACCTTCCCTTTAAAGCAGAATATAACCCTGCATTTCAACTTTGCTCTAAAACATTATTTACAGTATATTATATGCAACCAGCATTTTTTTTTTTACTAGACCAGCATTGGAAGGGTTACACAGTGCTTTAAAGTTCCTGGAGATTTCTGCAGAAGCTGACATAGATACACTTTGTTTACATAAATGTATCTAAGTGTTGAATGTGACTCACTCTCTCTGACTGAGAAGGAGCTGGAGGACAGCCAAAGAGTGTGTAACATTTCTCAATAGATACATTTACCGTATTTTTCGGACTATAAGACGCTCCGGACCATAAGACGCACCTAGGTTTAGGGGTCAAAAACCAAGGAAAAAAATATATACTAAACCTGGTGCATCTATGGGTCAGGGGCATCTTGTAGCCTTTCCCACCAAGCTGTCTATATCTAAGCTACACTGCCCAGCTACAACAACCCCTGCTGCTCTCACAAGTTAGACTAAGTACCCCACACTAACGCCTACTGTCACCACCAACTAAACTGCACTACACTAACCCCTGATGCACCTCCAGTAACACTGCACTACACTAATCCCTGATACTCCAGCCAGTTACAACCTACTACCCTACTAAATACAAGTGCAGAAGCTCTTATCTGATCCAGATGGTATGGTATGCTCCCTGTCCTTCATCTTGTCCTGTGTCTACAGCCATAATATTAATGGGCAGGGAGGGCTGCTGGACCTCGGCAGCCCAGCTCACATATCTCCCCCCCGCCTCCTCCAGGTCTCCTTCCCAGCATGTCAGATTGCTGAAGCATGCTTTGTCACAGCCTGTCACACTATCTGCTCTCTTTTCCCCTCACCTCTTTGCCATGCGTCTCTGTGATTTGTTCTGTGGGAGAATGGCCAACCTCTCCAGAAAAGAACAGCGCTGACCAGGGACTTTCCCTCACTACGGAACTTCTGCATATCTCTCCACGGAACTTTAAACCTCTGTGTTTAATCATAAGCCACTTGCATGTTTAATTCTAAAAATGCACCCCAAACAAACTACTACGACTATACTGGGTACCGGCACTAGACAGGTACCACCCCATTGAGTCAAATTTGAGGGGTGCAGCCTGCCGAAGGATGGAGAGAAGAGCCGGCTCGCGGGACATGCCAGACTGAGTGATAACGTGCTGCAGCCGCCGCGCACGGGAGGGAGGGATCAGAGGAACCCGGGATGTTGCCGCTATCACTGCACCCGCGATGGAGCAGGGTGAGTGACAAAATCTACAGTGGACGCACATACGAGGGATTGGAGGATCATCGGGGACATTGCTGCGGTCACTTGCACCCACAATGGAGCAGGGTAAGTGACAAAATGCTGCAGCTGACGCACACGGGAGGGATCAGAGTAAACAGGGACATTGCCGATGTCACTGCACCCGCGATAGAGCACGGTGAGTGACACATCAGGCTGCAGCTGCTATGCACGAGGAAGGAGGAGGGGACCACTAGACTGCCAGGAATTCATTTTTGGGGAGGCTGTGAGGCCACATTCGAAACATTAGACACCAACATTTTTCCCCTCTTTTGGGGAGTAAAAAAGTGTGTCTTATGGTTCGAAAAATACGGTACCTCTCCAGAGTGAAGACTCTAGATCTTCTAGAGGCACCCTACCCCCCCCCCCCCCAACTTACTGTTCCAGCGCTAAGACCCCCCCCAGTTGCGGCGGCACTGTGCAGTAGTACGGACCCGGTCTGGCTTCGGCGGAGTCCTGTGCCCGCTCCAGGGGAAAATTATCCTCCAGTACCCCACTGCTGCTCGCTTCCGGATTTTGCGACTGCGTGGCCCTGGCCACTCGTGTCCCCGCTCATGTTGCCAGGAGAGTACTGCGCTGCAGGCTCAGTGGCCCACAACATTAAAGAGACTCTGTATTAACCACTTCACCCCAAGGCGGTTTTTACCTTAACGGACAAGAGCGATTTTTAACCTTTCAGTGCTCATCCCTTCCATTTGCAAATAGCTTAATCACTACTAATCACAATGAAATGATCTATATCTTGTTTTTTTTTTACCACAAATTGGGCTTTTTGGGATATTTGTTTTTCAGTAATTACTTTATTTTCTATGCATTTTAAAGGGAAATACAATGAAAAGATGAAAAAATACACTATTTCTCCAATTTCATCCCCTATGGTTTTAATATAAACACTGCTACTGTACATAAAACCCACACATTTTATCTGCCCATTTGCCCTGGTTATCACAAGATTTTTAGTACAAAGTATGGTGACAATATTCAGGGCCGGCCTTAGGTTTCACAGCGCCCTGAGCGAAACCTGATTTTTGTGACACCCCCCCCCCCCCCCCCTCCCACGTATATACACACACAGGCCAAATGCAATTCTCCTTTTCTCCTGAGATATCTCCTAGGACAGTGGTTCCCAATCTTTTTGACGTTGTGACATCATGCCAAATGCTCAGATCTCCGTGTCACGTATGTATAATAGAAAAAATACTATTAATACCCACGAATGGATGGAAAAAGTGCATTATCCTGAATACACTTAAAAATGAAGGCTAGAACCTTTCAGGAATATTAATAAAAACAATCAGTGGGACAGTTAGCTGCCTCCCCCCCCCCCCTCCCCATTTAGAATGAAAGCACAGCACTGACAATTTGCACCACGCGTTATAGCCGCAGTGCGCCTCCCCCCCCCTAAAACCCCCTCAGACTCAGTATAGGTAGGTAGCCAGGAATAGGTGCCCCCAGTATAGGATCTCATGTGTAGGTACCCTCAATATAGGTTGCCAAGCATAGGTGCCCCCAGTATAGGAAGTCAGTTGAAGGTCTCCATCACCCCATAGGTAGCCAGGCATAGGTGCCTCCAGTATAGGTAGCCAGGTGTTGGAGCCCTCAGTAAAGGTAGCCAGCTATAGGTGCCCTCAGTATAGGAAATCAGGTGTAGATGCCCTCAGTATAGGCAACCAGTTATAGGCGCCCCCTTGGAAGCTGGCGCCCTGAGCGACCGCTCATATCAAAGGCCGGCTATGACAATATATCGTTTGAAAATAAAGGTTTTTTTTTTGGGGGGGGGGGGGGGGGTGTTTTTTTTTTTTCCTTCACAATTTTCACGTGCACCCACGGAAGCGCGCACACGCACAGCAGCAGCAGCACTGTCTGACTTATAAAAACGTCCTGGAGCCATTATGAGGCTCTAGCAGGACGTTTTTATAAGTCAGCATATCATTAAGTGGTTAAGAAAAATGTCCAGTGGGGGGTACTTACCTCGGGAGGGGGAAGCCTCTGGATCCTAACGAGGCTTCCCCCGTCCTCCGGTGTCCCGGCAATCTACTGCTGCAGCCCTCTGAAGTGCAGTGATGTAAATATTTACCTTCTGCACAGGTGCACTATCCTCTCTTCCTTTGGGTTAAGGCAGAAATAGCTGAACCTGATCGATCCACTCTACCACAAAGGCACGAGTCCATTTGCGCCTGCGCAGTAAAGCGGATACGATCGGGCTCAGCTTTTTCCGCCTAGCCTGATTGAAGAAATGCTACTACGCCTGCGCTGGATCCCAGAGAGATCAAGCCTTGTCAAGGCTTGTCGGAGGAGGATTTGAGGGCGCCATCACTGGACTCCCTGCAGGTACACAGATGGGGGAAGCCTCATTGGGACCCTGAGGCTTCCCCCTCCAGAGTACCCCAAGGAAACTTTTTTTTTTTTTTTTTTAATACAGAGTCTCTTTAACCTCGCTGGCGGTATGATTTGTGCGGCTGCGCGAGTGTTTTTTTTCACTTTTTTTTAGCATATAGCTAGCCTAGCGCTAGCTACATGCTACCCCCCCTCCCTGCTGCGGCATTCCCTCGTACTCACCGATCGCTGCTTGCCCATAAGGAAATCCCGTTCTGAACGGTATTTCCTTGAGGGCTTCCCCCATCGCCATGGCGACGAACGGAGTGACGTCCCGATCCACCCCATAGCGCAGCCTGGCGGCGATTGGCCAGGCTGCGCAAGGGGTATGCGGGGGGGCTGTATCGCGGCAGGTAGCAGTGCATCAGCGGCGGCGATCGCAACAAAAACACGCAGCTAGCAAAGTGCTAGCTGCGCGTTTGAAAAAAAAATTATGCAAATCGGCCAAGTAGGGCCTAAGGAATCCTCTGCGGCTTACCCCGTGTCCAGCACGGGGTTACCGCTAAGGAGGTTAGAGCGGAACTGTAGATACAAATTAAAACACATTGGCCTCAATTCACTAAGCTTATCTCCTGTCTTTAATAACTCTTCTAGAGTTGTTACCATGGTGATAAGGCATGTAGTATTCAGGAAACATTTTACCTCAGGCAAACCTAGTTAACTCTTCTGTCTTTAAAGAGGAACTGTAACGACAAAACGGCCCCTGGGGGGTACTCACCTCGGGTGGGGGAAGCCTCAGGATCCTAATGAGGCTTCCCACGCCGTCCTGCGTCCCTCGGGGGTCTCGCTGTAGCCCTCCGTGCAGCGGTGACGCAATATTTACCTTCCTGGCTCCTGCGCAGGCGCTCTGATGCCTCTCGGCGCCGAAGTAGGCGGAAATACCCGATCGCCGTCGGGTCTGCTCTACTGCGCAGGCGCAAGTTTCCGGCGCCTGCGCAGTAGAGCGGACCCGACGGAGATCGGGTATTTCCGTCTATTTCCGTGCCGAAAGTCGCCACAGCGCCCGCGCTGGAGCCAGCAAAGGTAAATATTGAACTGACAGTCGGCACAGTCGCCGGCTGTTCGGAGGGCTGCGGCGAGACCCCCGCGGGACAGAGGACGGCGTGGGAAGCCTCATTAGGATCCGGAGGCTTCCCCCACCCGAGGTGAGTACCCCCCAGGGGAGGTTTTTGTTGTTACAGAGTCTCTTAAGCCTTAAAATAACTCCAGAGTTAAAGACAGGCTGTTCATTAACTGCGTGTGATAATAACTACAGAGGAGGTAACGTAAGGAATGAAGAGATAAGATAACTCTCTTACTGTGTGGAGGTAAGTTTTCTCTTGCCTTATCTCCAGCATGATCTTAGTGAATTGAGGCCATTGTTTCACTTACCTGGGGCTTCCCCAAGCCCCCAGCAGCTGTCCTGAACCTCGCTGCTCCCTGCTCCTCGTCGAGCCTCCATTCTCCCGCCGCCAGCTACTTTCGGTCTCGCCCCCGGGCCACTGCGCGGCTCTGGCCACACGTATCCTTTCCTCGCGTTCCCTGCTATTGCAGAGGGGAACATGAAGAAAGGATACGCTTGGCAGGGCTGCGCTGGCCTCGACTTACAAGTGAGTCGTCAAAAACGAAACTAAGTGACAGCGGGGGACCAGAGGATTCCAGAGCGGCGCCGAGGGCACAGGACTGCTGCAGGGGGCTGGTAATAGCCCCAGGTAAGTAAAACTCTTTACCCCCCCCCCCCCCCCCCCGTTCAGTTAAGGTTCCCTTTAAAGCTAATGTAACCACTTTTTTTTTTTTTTTTTAAAGGGAACCAGAGAGGATCAAGAAAAGCTTTTATACATACCTAGGGCTTCCTCCAGCCCCATACGCACGGATCGCTCCCACGCCGCCGTCCTCCGCTGCCTGGATCCGCCGATACCGGGTCCTGTCATTACCGCCAGTCGGCCGGCGGACGCGGCCAATTCTCCGCATCACATGGGGCTCCATCCATACAGGTACGTGTGTGGCTGCCTACTGCGAAGCCGCATGCGTACGGGTATGGAGGGAGCCCCTGTGATGTGGACAATTGGCTGCGTCCGCTGGAAGTGACGGGCCCGGTACCGGCGGATCCAGGAACCGGAGGATGACGGCGTGGGAGCGATCCAGGCTTAAGGGGCTGGAAGAAGCCCCAGGTATGTAAAAATCTTTTTCTATTTTAACAAAGCATTCCTCTCTGGTTCCCTTTAAAAAGGCAGATACTCACCTAAGGAGAGGGAAGGCTTGGTCCTAATGAGCCATCCCTCTCCTCTCCCGGTGGCCCCGGGGCTGCGCTGGCTCCTCCGTTCTCAACCCACGCCGAGGGTACTTCGGAAGTCTTCGGGAGCCGAGTCCTCCTGAAAACAGGCGGCGCACACGCATCATAAAGCATGCGCAGTGTAGAACGGCCTGTCTTCGGGAGCACTCAGGCTCCCGAAGCATCTCCAAAGCCTCCCTTCGGCCGGGAGACATCGGTATTTGACCGAAACGGTCGAATACCGCTACAGGGAGCCAGGACAGCAGCAGGCACCGGGAGAGGAGAGGGAGTGCTCTATGGGACCCAGAGCCTCCCTCTCCTTAGGTGAGTATCTGACTTTTTTTTTTTTTTTTAAACCCGGTTCCCATTAGCTTTAAGAACTTTCACAGTCATATTTACATACTAATTTAGTGTGCAAAATCAAGCTGATGGGAATTTTTCAGTAGACAAGTGGTAGTGGCAGTTACCCAATGAGGATTCCTCATGGGTCACTTCAACCATAATAGCTCAGCAATATCAGTGTTTGCACACAAGACTGAGAAAGCAGCTACAAAATCTCACAGCAGGCAATTTGTGGTACAGACCCATCTTTTGTGTTTTTTTTTTGTGATGACTTTAGAAGCACTTGAAACAATTGCGCATTACACAGTAGAAAAAAAAAAAGGATTCCTTGAAAGCTGCCCGATACTGCTCTGCTAGGACAATACGCGCTGCGGATAGTGAAGACAGGCGCTGATGCCGCTGCGGGGGGTGGGTGTGACATCACACAGGTTAGTTAGTACTAGTGCAGCAGTATGGTGGGTGCTGCTGTGTCGTATTTACACTACCTGTGTGCGGGGATCCGCTGGCTGCCGAGACCCTTTCCGACCAGAAAATGCACGTCACTTAGCACCTCGTTGTTGAAGAGGAAGGTGAAGCGCTCCCGCACAGTGGTCTTGGTCGCCTGCCAATTATAAACGGGCTCTCGGTGCAGGAGGCCAGCAGCCGTAGGTAGCGGTGGAGGCGGGGCACCAGAGGGAGAGGAGGCCCCGGCCGAAGAAACGGCAGACGCTGTTTGGTTCCCGGGTGAAGAGGCCGCTGCGCCTCCGCTGTAGTTGTAGGAAGAGGACACCGTTCCACCGCGATTGCTAGGGGCGCTGTTGCTTACTACACCGGGAAACGAAACGCCGCCGTTCCCACCCGCCGCCATCTTGGATGGGGGAGGCTCCGGTGGGCGGGTGTAAGGGAGCGCGGGTGGAAGTTCCCAGGAACTGATTACAAACAACACCGGGCAGCCGCAGCAACGCATGTGACGGCGAGGCCGTGCGTGTTAAAGCTAGCTGTGGTCGCCTGCTGGTGTAGTAGCAGATACACCGGCGTGACCGGCCGACCTTCACTATGGCAGATGCGGAAGCTCTCGCCTGGTGATTGGACGAATAAAGTAACGGGGCAGATCTTTATAGAGAAGTACGTGTTTATCTAGTCCCCGGCTGCGCAGCTACGGCGCTCTTCAAAACTTCTCGCTACAATACAACTTCTCCATCTGGTCCCTTCATGAATCAATCTTGAAAACTAGTCCATAGGCCATATGCAATTCTCTTTTTCTCCTAGGAGATAATTTTTCATCTTCATAACTTTTTTGTACTTTGCAATGGTAAACGTACCAAAAAGTAGGTGAAAAACTACTGTCAAAATTATTTTGCGTGTTTGTTCGCTTGCTAGTGGTTTAAAAGGCATTTTATGACAAGTTTTGAAATTATCACCTAAAAGAAATACCAGGTGAAAAAGTGAATAGCATATGGCCCATGTACCTGATGCAATTCACTTTTTCTCCCAAGTTTTCTCACAGTTTTTCTCATTTTTCATCCCATGTTTAACTTCCAATTAAAAATGTAGGTAAAAAATACTGTTAAAATTATTCTGAGTATTTTCTTGCTTGCTGGTATTATCACCATAAAAATCTAATTTCAACAGCAACTGGTCTGAGTGTATTAAGTGATAAAGATGCTAATCCTGCATTTAATTTTTCTGCTGTTATGGTTTGGCGTTATCACATACTTTAGGAGCACTGGCCCTAGTGCCAAACAGTGCCAAAAAGTTGAATGCTGGGAGTTCTTTTTATCTAAAATATATTCCTCCTCTTCCATTTATTTCCCTGCCTAGCTGATCACTTGTGTTTACAAGCAAGGCTGAGGTGACTCAGTGATTGGATGTGTAAATAAAAAAAAAAAAGGGTACTTATCCGTTAGCCGGGCGCATCCGGCAGGTGGCGCTAATTACTATTCCCCCTCCAGGCCGACATGGATAGTAGGGAAAGATGTAACTCTGGTTGAGTTTTGTCGCCACCTAGAGGATGCTAACGGATAAGTACCAAAAAAGACTCTGGGAGGAGGGCAGCTAATGAATACACAATGAGCAAGAGAAAGGAGGGGGGAAAACAAGAGTCAGGGAGGATATGTCAGCATTCGCTTGGCAAGATGGCCACTGCCTAGAATAGGATTTTCTGCTTTTCCTTTGTAAAATTCACAGGAATCATTACGTGGATAGCACAATACATCTGTTATGTAAGTAGAAGTCGTATTTATCTACTTATATATGTGTTTTTTATTACTAGGTTAGCATGGGTGTCGCTTGTTCTTTAAAAGACATTTTAGATGAAGATGTGAAAAATTCACCTATGAGAAAAGGTGAATTGCATCAGGCCCCATTGCCTCAATTCACCAAAGGCTATGTGTAAGAGGGGAAAAAACAAGTCAAGAAAATACAGCATTTGGTATTTTAGACTTTTTTTTTTTTTTTTTTGCTAATTCAAGATTTTCACAGGTGAGAAAGAAATTCAATAATTTACCGAAACCCATGGCTTCAATTCACAAAGACTTGTGCAGTAACAGCAGAAGAGTGTGGAGGCATCTCTGTTTTGTTGAATGTTGTTCTGTGGCATTATAAGAGTAAGAGGCATCCCCCGACATCCTTTTAGAATGTACATGTTTGCTATAGTTCCTCTGCTCCCTCTGAATCTGTCCATTAGTATTTCCTAACATTTTATTTAATTGCCACAGCTTAGATGAACTCCAAGAAACATTACACATGCCGTGCTTTGGTAATTTTCCCACTTGCTTCTCTGCACCTTCAAATAGGAATCTAAAGGGTTGAACGTTCCAACGGCTTCAGGGAAAATCTCTTTTGGTTTGGGATCTCTTTCCGCTGCCTGTGGGGTAGAAAAGCTTGACCCTCCCAAAGGCATCACATCCTATCTTAGGGCTGGTGCACACCAAAACCCGCTAGCAGATCTGCAAAACGCTAGCAGATTTTTAAACGCTTTTTTTTATTTTTATGAGGCGTTTTGCTAGCGTTTTGCGGATTGCTGCTGCGGTTTTCAGTATAGTAGATTTCATATATTGTTACAGTAAAGCTGTTACTGAACAGCTTCTGTAACAAAAACGCCTGCAAAACCGCTCTGAAGTGCCGTTTTTCAGAGCGGTTTGCGTTTTTCCTATACTTAACATTGAGGCAGAAACGCATCCGAAATCCAAAAAATGCCTCACCCAGGCATTTTTCGTTTCTGCAAAACGCCTGCCGCTCTGGTGTGCACCACCCCATTGAGATACATTGACCAAGCAGATCCGCAGCCGCAAGCGGATCTGAAAACGCCCAAAAAGCCGCTCGGTGTGCACCAGCCCTTAGAGACTTGCAGGAGACAGAAGATGTTTATGTTAGCTCTCTGCTCCTGTCAGTCATAGTAGCAGTAGGGTATTGTACCGTGTTAGCCATCAGTAAAAGCAAGACGTTTTGAATCAGGATGATACTATTTATTGGCTAACTTAAAAGAATAAAACTTTGCAAGCTTTCGCCTTTGCAGCCTTCATCATAAATACATGTCATTAGGATGCAGAACATCTAAATGGGGTGGGAGGTTGTTGGTTTGACTCCTTGTTTACACAATGCTCACAGACCTGGGAGTTAAGGTTCGTACACACATGCGACTATAGTCGTTTGAAACGGTCGTTCCCCGATCATTTCAAACGACGATCGTTTAAAAAAAAAAGTGTACCGATCGGTGAAGCACAGAGAGGATCTGATTACCAGTGATCTGCAGAATCACTGGGAATACAGATATATACCAGATTATACGTGATCTGCAGTATCACTGATAATCCGATATACTAGCTAACCTCTGTTCACCTGAGTAGAGTGTAGTGTTTGGTGCAACAGTAACACTTAGAGCGGACTAGGCCTCAGTGCAGCAAGGGGTACTGCACAGATTCCTTCCGCAGACCTGAGCTCTCCAAGATGGGAGGAGTCAGACTGACAGTAGGAAGGACAGACTGGAAGTAACCTTCAGGAGGAAGGATTACTAACAGAGCGAGGAACCGCCTCTAACAGTAAGGTCGGACAAGCAAGGTCGTACACACACGGACAGATAAAGTACAAGATCAGGAGGCAAAGGCGGAGTCAAAGTACAGGCAGGGTTCAGCAACGGGGTATCAGATATATCGGGGTACTAAATCAGAGTTCAGAAGGGTAGTCAAGGCAGGCAAAAGTCACAACAGATAATCACAATCAAACTAGTACTTTAGCTATCAACATAATCTAGCTAAGTGTAGGATTACAGCTCCAGCTGGTCCTGGCACACTTGCGGATCTGACTACGGATCTGGGTGCTCCCACATATGTGATCGCAACGCCAGACAAGGAGCAAGTGAACAGCCAGCAGTATATATACACAGGTGTCCCCCCCAGCACCTCCTTGAGTGCTGGACCAATGGGGAGTGGAGCTAGAGTCAGCTGACCAGCCTGGTCAGCTGACTCCCTTCTGGGTGTCATAAATTTTGTCTGAGTGCGCGCGCGCGCGTCACTCTGAACCTTGAGGGACTATGAGTCCCAGCCACAGTAGCCCCGCTCTGCAATAGCAGCATAGGGGGCGATATACAGGCTGGGAACGCAAACAATCACTCGCGTTCCCATGCCTGTCGGCCGGTGACGGCCAAACCGGAAGTGCTCGCCGGCGGGTCCTGGAGTGTCAGAGCGGGGCTGCGAGGGCACCGATCGGCTGCAGGGGGCTGAGGGAAGCCCCAGGTGAGTTAATCTCATTTTTTTCCCCCGGCTTTAGGTTCACTTTAAAAATCTCTCTTACTTTTGATGTGTGCTGAACAGCAAGTCTGTTAGACCCAAGCTCTGGAGAGGCCGCATACCATACTGCAAAGCATTCTGGGGCTGCTTCTCCCCAACCTTGGGTCCTCCCCTCGGCTGCTAGTGAGAAGTTACAGGCTCATGTTACAACAGCGTGTAACGCAGTCCAATTCGCAGCACTGAAAAATCTCCGTGCAAAGTATACTGCATGAGTCCGCTATTGTTCCTAGCCACATGGCTAATTAATATTCACTGCACAGTAGTGTTGTCTTTTTTCTGAGTCGAATCATCAGGAAGCAGGGAGGACATGACGACACATTTGGCTTCATATGAGACAGACAAACATGGAACCTGCCATGAGCTGTCAGGAGCATCATTCTCTGCAAATACTATATAAAAATTCTGTGAAAGCCAAACGTGGACAGTGAAATGCATATGTAATGTAAGTACAGCCAATCTTTAGCTACTGATATATGTGTTTTTTTTTTCTCTGAGACCCTTTACCTAACAGCTCCTCTTTAAAAATGAACGATCTATCTTGGCGGATTTTTTCCAACGACGATCGTTTGCAAAAGTAGTACATCGTTGGAAACGGTCGTTCGTATTAGGCTTGACATGCGCATTTCGCTATTTCTCCATGGAACTTTTTATTTTTATGCACAAGCGCAATAGTTGCTTTATGTGATGTAACGTTCGTTCTAACTATCAGGTCGTTACACACCTTTAACCACTTGAGGACCTAGGGCTTTCTACCCCTTAAGGACCGGCCACTTTTTTTCCATTCAGACCACTGCAGCTTTCACGCTTTATTGCTCGCTCATACAACCTACCACCTAAATGAATTTTGGCTCCTTTTCTTGTCACTAATAAAGCTTTCTTTTGGTGCTATTTGATTGCTCCTGCGATTTTTACTTTTTATTATATTCATCAAAAAAGACATGAATTTTGGCAAAAAAAATGATTTTTTTAACTTTCTGTGCTGACATTTTTCAAATAAAGTAAAATTTCTGTATACATGCAGCGCGAAAAATGTAGACAAACATGTTTTTGATTTAAAATAAAAACATTCAGTGTATATTTATTGGTTTGGGTAAAAGTTATAGCGTTTACAAACTATGGTGCAAAAAGTGAATTTTCTCATTTTCAAGCATCTATGACTTTTCTGACCCCCTGTCATGTTTCATGAGGGGCTAGAATTCCAGGATAGTATAAATAACCCCCAAATTACCCCATTTTGGAAAGAAGACATCCCAAAGTATTCACTGAGAGGCCTAGTGAGTTCATAGAAGATATTATTTTTTGTCACAAGTAAGCGGAAAATGACACTTTGTGAGAAAAAAAAAAAAGTTTCCATTTCTTCTAACTTGCGACAAAAAAAAATGAAATCTGCCACGGACTCACCATGCCCCTCTCTGAATACCTTGAAGGGTCTACTTTCCAAAATGGGGTCATTTGTGGGGTGTGTTTACTGTCCTGACATTTTGGGGGGGTGCTAAATTGTAAGCACCCCTGTAAAGCCTAAAGGTGCTCATTGGACTTTGGACCCCTTAACGCAGTTAGGCTGCAAAAAGGTGCCACACATGTGGTATTGCCGTACTCAGGAGAAGTAGTATAATGTGTTTTGGGGTGTATTTTTACACATACCCATGCTGGGTGGGAGAAATATCTCTGTAAATGACAATTTGTTAATTTTTTTTTACACACAATTGTCCATTTACAGAGATCTTTCTCCCACTCAGCATGGGTATGTGTAAAAATACACCACAAAACACATTATACTACTTCTCCTGAGTACGGCGATACCACATGTGTGGCACTTTTTTGCACCCTAACTGCGCTAAAGGGCCCAAAGTCCAATGAGTACCTTTAGGATTTCACAGGTCATTTTGAGAAATTTCGTTTCAAGACTACTCCTCACGGTTTAGGGCCCCTAAAATGCCAGGGCAGTATAGGAACCCCACAAATGACCCCATTTTAGAAAGAAGACACCCCAAGGTATTCCGTTAGGAGTATGGTGAGTTCATAGAAGATTTTATTTTTTGTCAAAAGTTAGCGGAAAATGACACTTTGTGAAAAAACACAATTAAAATCAATTTCCGCTAACTTGTGACAAAAAATAAAATCTTCTATGAACTCGCCATACTACTAACGGAATACCTTGGGGTGTCTTCTTTCTAAAATGGGGTCATTTGTGGGGTTCCTATACTGCCCTGGCATTTTAGGGGCCCTAAACCGTGAGGAGTAGTCTTGAAACGAAATTTCTCAAAATGACCTGTGAAATCCTAAAGGTACTCATTGGACTTTGGGCCCTTTAGCGCAGTTAGGGTGCAAAAAAGTGCCACACATGTGGTATCGCCATACTCGGGAGAAGTAGTACAATGTGTTTTGGGGTGTATTTTTACACATACCCATGCTGGGGGGGGAGAAATACCTCTGTAAATGGACAATTGTGTGTAAAAAAATCAAAAGATTGTCATTTACAGAAGTATTTCTCCCACCCAGCATGGGTATGTGTAAAAATACACCCCAAAACACATTATACTACTTCTCCCGAGTACGGCGATACCACATGTGTGGCACTTTTTTGCACCCTAACTGCACTAAGGGGCCCAAAGTCCAATGAGTACCTTTAGGATTTCACAGGTCATTTTTGTTTCAAGACTACTCATCACGGTTTAGGGCCCCTAAAATGCCAGGGCAGTATAGGAACCCCACTAATGACCCCATTTTAGAAAGAAGACACCCCAAGGTATTCCGTTAGGAGTATGGTGAGTTCATAGAAGTTTTTATTTTTTTGTCACAAGTTAGCGGAAATTGATTTTAATTGTTTTTTTTTCACAAAGTGTCATTTTCCGCTAACTTGTGACAAAAAATAAAATCTTCTATGAACTCACCATACTCCGTACGGAATACCTTTGGGTGTCTTCTTTCTAGAATGGGGTCATTTGTGGGGTTCCTATACTGCCCTGGCATTTTAGGGGCCCTAAACCGTGAGGAGTAGTCTTGAAACCAAATGTCGCAAAATGACCTGCGAAATCCTAAAGGTACTCATTGGACTTTGGGCCCCTTAGCGTACTTAGGGTGTAAAAAAAAGTGCCACACATGTGGTACCGCCGTACTCAGGAGAAGTAGTATAATGCGTTTTGGAGTGTATTTTTACACATACCCATGCTAAGTGGGAGAAATATCTCTGTAAATGACAATTGTTTGATTTTTTTACACACAATTGTCCATTTACATAGAAATTTCTCCCACCCAGCATGGGTATGTGTAAAAATACACCCCAAAACACATTATTCTACTTTTCCTGAGTACGACGGTACCACATGTGTGACACTTTTTTGCAGCCTAGGTGCGCTAAGGGGCCCAACGTCCTATTCACAGGTCATTTTGAGGCATTTGTTTTCTAGACTACTCCTCACGGTTTAGGGCCCCTAAAATGCAAGGGCAGTATAGGAACCCCACAAGTGACCCCATTTTAGAAAGAAGACACCCCAAGGTATTCCATTAGGTGTATGGCGAGTTCATAGAAGATTTTATTTTTTGTCACAAGTTAGTGAAAAATGACACTTTGTGAAAAAAAACCAATAAAAATCAATTTCCGCTAACTTTTGACAAAAAATAAAATCTTCTATGAACTCGTCATACACCTAACAGAATACCTTGGGGTGTCTTTTTTTCTAAAATGGGGTCACTTGTGGGGTTCCTATACCGCCCTGGCATTTTACAGGCCCAAAACCGTGAGTAGTCTGGAAACCAAATGTCTCAAAATGACTGTTCAGGGGTATAAGCATCTGCAAATTTTGATGACAGGTGGTCTATGAGGGGGCGAATTTTGTGGAACCGGTCATAAGCAGGGTGGCCTTTTAGATGACAGGTTGTATTGGGCCTGATCTGATGGATAGGAGTGCTAGGGGGGTGACAGGAGGTGATTGATGGGTGTCTCAGGGGGTGGTTAGAGGGGAAAATAGATGCAATCAATGCACTGGGGAGGTGATCGGAAGGGGGTCTGAGGGGGATCTGAGGGTTTGGCCGAGTGATCAGGAGCCCACACGGGGCAATTTGGGGCCTGATCTGATGGGTAGGTGTGCTAGGGGGTGACAGGAGGTGATTGATGGGTGTCTCAAGGTGTGATTAGAGGGGGGAATAGATGCAAGCAATGCACTGGCGAGGTGATCAGGGCTGGGGTCTGAGGGCATTCTGAGGGTGTGGGCGGGTGATTGAGTGCCCTAGAGGCAGATAGGGGTCTAATCTGATAGGTAGCAGTGACAGGGGGTGATTGATGGGTAATTAGTGGGTGTTTAGGGTAGAGAACAGATGTAAACACGGCACTTGGGAGGTGATCGGACGTCGGATCTGCGGGCGATCTATTGGTGTGGGTGGGTGATCAGATTGCCCGCAAGGGGCAGGTTAGGGGCTGATTGATGGGTGGCAGTGACAGCGGGTGATTGATGGGCGGCAGTGACGGGGTGATTGATGGGTGGCAGTGACAGGGGGTGATTGATCGGTGGCAGTGACAGGGGGTGATTGATGGGTGGGTGATAGGTGATTGACAGGTAATCAGTGGGTTATTACAGGGGAGAACAGATGTAAATATTGCACTGGCGAATTGATAAGGGGGGGGGGGGGTCTGAGGGCAATCTGAGCGTGTAGGCGGGCGATTGGGTGCCCGCAAGGGGCAGATTAGGGTCTGATCTGATGGGTAACAGTGACAGGTGGTGATAGAGGGTGATTGATGGGTAATTAGTGGGTGTTTAGAGGAGAGAATAGATGGAAACACTGTGCTTGGGTGGTGATCTGATGTCGGATCTGCGGGCGATCTATTGGTGTGGGTGGGTGATCAGTTTGCCCGCAAGGGGCAGGTTAGGGGCTGATTGTTGGGTGGCAGTGACAGGGGGTGATTGATGGGTGATAGGTGATTGGCAGGTGATTGACAGGTGATCAGTGGGTTATTACAGGGAAGGCCAGATGTAATTAATGCACTGGCGAATTTATAAGGGGGGGGGGGGGGGGGGTCTGAGGGCAATCTGAGCGGGTGAGCGGGTGATTGGGTGCCCGCAAGGGGCAGATTAGGGTCTGATCTGATAGGTAACAGTGACGGTTGGTGATAGGGGGTGATTGATGGGTAATTAGTGGGTGTTTAGAGAAGATAACAGATGTAAACAATACATTTGGGAGGTAATCTGACGGCGGGTTTGCGGGCGATCTAATGGTGTGGGTGGGTGATCAGATTGCCCGCAAGGGGCAGGTTAGGGGCTGATTGATGGGTGGCAGTGACAGGGGGTGATTGATAGGTGATTGGCAGGTGATTGACAGGTGATCAGTGGGTTATTACAGGGAAGAACAGATGTAATTAATGCACTGGTGAATTGATAAGGGGGGGTCAGAGGGCAATCTGAGCGTGTGGGCGGGTGATTGGGTGCCCGCAAGGGGCAGATTAGGGTCTGATCTGATAGGTAAAAGTGACAGGGGGTGATTGATGGGTAATTAGTGGGTGTTTAGAGGAGAGAATAGATGTAAACAATGGATTTGGGAGGTGATCTGATGTCGGATCTGCGGGCGATCTATTGGTGTGGGGGGGGTGATCAGATTGCCCGCAAGGGCAGGTTAGGGGCTGATTGATGGGTGGCAGTGACAGGGGGTGATTGACGGGTGATTGACAGGTGATGGACAGGTGATTGACAGGTGATCAGGGGGGATAGATGCATACAGTACATGGGGGGGGTGGGGGGGGGTCTGGGGAGAATCTGAGGGGTGGGGGGGGGTGATCAGGAGGGAGCGGGGGGCAGGGGGGGGGGATAAAAAAAAATAGCGTTGACAGATAGTGACAGGGAGTGATTGATGGGTGATTAGGGGGGTGATTGGGTGCAAACAGGGGTCTGGGGGGTGGGCAGGGGGAGGTCTGATGGGTGCTGTGGGCGATCTGGGGCAGGGGGGGGGGGAATCAGTGTGCTTGGTGCAGACTAGGGTGGCTGCAGCCTGCCCTGGTGGTCCCTCGGACATTGGGACCACCAGGGCAGGAGGCAGCCTGTATAATACACTTTGTAAACGTTACAAAGTATATTATACACTTTGTATGCGGCGATCGTCGGGTTAACATCCCACCGGCGCTTCCGTATGGCCGGCGGGATGTTGCGGCGGGTGAGCGGCGCCAGGCGGAGGCGGAGGATCGCGTCACGGATGACGCGATCGCTCCGCCTATGCCCATACAAGGACCGCCGCCATTTGTCAATACGGCGGTCCTTGCGGCGTCCACTTCCCGGCCGCCAATTGTATATACGGCGGTCGGGAAGTGGTTAAAAGCTAACTTTACTCAGGTCGTTCTTTCGTCAATTAAAAGTTCGTTCGTCGTTCACAACGAACGATCGTTGTCGCATGTGTGTACGTAGCTTTAGACTTTCACAGAGGCATCGTAAATTCTGAGTTCACAAGTTTAGCTATATAGGCTGAGAGAGTTTTTTCTTAATTTCATCAGCCTCATACCAGTATAAAAAGTTTTTGTCCTTATTCAAGCCTTTGTCCACCTCTTTGAACCAATTTATAAAATTTGTTTCCGCTATTAATCTGTCATTTGACATTTTGGAGCCACCCTTCAGGGCAGTGACACGAAGATCATACATACTGTGCCCATTGGAATGAAAGTGTGCAGCAACTGGGAGTTCAGATCTGGTATCATTAACCACCTGAGCGGTCTGGACGAGCTCAGCTCGTCCAACACCGCCGGAGGTCGCCGCTCAGGCCCTGCTGGGCCGATTTTTATCAAATAAAAAGCAGCACACGCAGCCGGCACTTTGCCAGCCGCGTGTGCTGCCTGATCGCCGCCGCTCTGCGGCGATTCGCCACGAGCAGCGGCGAAAGAGGGCCCCCCTAGCCGCCTGAGCCCTGCGCAGCCGGAACAAAAAGTTCCGGCCAGCGCTAAGGGCTGGATCGGAGGCGGCTGACGTCAGGACGTCGGCTGACGTCGATGACGTCACTCCGCTCGTCGCTATGGCGACGATATAAGCAAAACAAGGAAGGCCGCTCATTGCGGCCTTCCTTGTTTATTATGGGCGCCGGAGGCGATCGGAAGATCGCCTCCGGAGCGCCCTCTAGTGGGCTTTCATGCAGCCAACTTTCAGTTGGCTGCATGAAATAGTTTTTTTTTTATTTAAAAAAAACCCTCCCGCAGCCACCCTGGCGATTTAATCAGAACGCCAGGGTGGTTAATAGTGTGTCTGTGTCCATTCATACGTTTGCACAGACTTTGTCCATTTTCTCCCACGTACATAACATTGGGGCATTTAGCACACATGATCAGATATACCAGATTGGTGGATTCACAGGAAAATGTGCCTTGTACTCTGTACGCCTGTTGTGAACCTGGTATCGTCAGCCTGTCAGTAGAGTAAATGTGTCTGCAGGACCCACACCTTTTATGTCGGCAGGGTAATGTTCCGTTTTGTTGCGGCCTATTCAAAGCGCTCCTCACAATCATCTGTTTTAGATTGGGTGGTTGCCGATATGACAGGAGGGGAGGTTTAAGCTGGCCATACACTGGCCCGAATTGCCGCCGTTTCGACAGCAGATTCGATCACTGGGATCGAATCTGCTGCCAATCGTTCGCGCTACACGCCGAATTTCGATCCATTTCGTCCGATCCTGTCGATCGCTCCGTGCGGAAAATTAGCGTCGATCGCCCGCGGGTAGGGAGCGCGTCGCTAGCGGCGTTTGAGTGCCCGACGACCGACGCTATAGAGCGGCAATACATTACCTGCTCCGCCGGCGCGACTACCCCCGGTCACCGCTGCTCCGTGTCTGCGCTGGTCTCCGGCATGCTTCAGTTCCTCCTGCCCGGCATTAAGTTTAAACAGTAGAGGGCGCTCTACTGTTTAAACTTCCTGCCGGGCAGGAAGAAGTAAAGCATGCTGGACCTGGAGACCAGAGCGGAGAAGACAGCGGAGACCTGGGGACTGAAGTCGCGCCGGCGGAGCAGGTAATGTATGCGGGCGGGGGGAGCGGCGGCAGCACCACCACCACAACAGATTGTGAACGGTTTCAGGCTGAAATCGGTTCACAATCTGTTTGCAATAACCATTAACAATGGTTAATTTGCATATATTCAGCAGTGGTGCATGGGAGACATCTCGAGCTCACTCCAACCTGAATTATCGCAAATTCTTTCTGTTTTAGGAAAGCAAACTTTTGTTTTTGTTTGCAGTAAAGGTAGCCATACGATCCCTCTCTGATCAGATTCGATCAGAGAGGTATCTATCTGTTGGTCAAATCTGATGGCAAATCGACCAGTGTATGGTTACCTATAGGGAATATTTTTCTCAGTCTGATCCTTGTGTAAAATGGGATTAAGTTCCTTAGCAATCCTCAAGATTTCCAGGTGTGGGTTGTAGGTGATAACCATAGAGACACTGTCCTCTTTCTGATTTTGCTTATATTTCAGGAGTTCAGTCCTGGGGATGATGTTGGCTTTCCTGATTTGGGCCTTATGCTACCTACACACTTGAAAGATTAATGAAAGATCACAGACCAATTTTATCACCTTCCATGTAGTATGAGAGCCATACTCTATGCAGTCTATTCTATTGAGCTGAACTCATCAGATACAAATCTTTGCAAGATGCTGTACACATTCAAAAGATCAGTTCCTGCAAAATGCATTCATAGTCTATGATATCTGCAGATCTCATGCCCACCTTGTTTAACAGACATTCATTTGCCGATCAGAAGATCCATCTTGGTGGATCTGATCTGCAGATGAATGTCTGCTAAACAAGGTGTGTGTGAGATCTGCAGGTATCATAGACCAGTGATGGCACTCCAGCTGTGACAAAACTACAAATCCCATCATGCCTCTGCCTCCCCGAGTTATGCTTAGAGCTGTCTTCATGGGACTTGTAGTTCCACCACAGCTGGAATGCCAAGGTTAGCCATCACTGTCATAGACTATGGCCTCAATTCACTAAGCTTATCTCCTGTCCTTAACGTTTCTAGAGTTATCACCATGGTGATGAGGCATGTAGTATTCAGGAAACATTTTACCTCAGGCAAACCTTACGTTAACTCTTCAGTCTTTAAGTTAACTCTTCAATCCTTAAAGGAATACTGTAGGGGGGTCGAGGGAAAATGAGTTGAACTTACCTGGGGCTTCTAATGGTCCCCCACAGACATCCTGTGCCCACGCAGCCACTCACCGATGCTCCGGCCCCGCCTCCAGTTCACTTCTGGACTTTCAGACTTTAAAGTCTGAAAACCACTGCGCCTGCGTTGCCGTGTCGTCGCTTCCGCTGATGTCACCACTAGTGTTGGGCGAACAGTGTTCGCCACTGTTCGGGTTCTGCAGAACATCACCCTGTTCGGGTGATGTTCGAGTTCGGCCGAACACCTGATGGTGCTCGGCCAAACCGTTCGGCCACATGGCCGAACTAAGAGCGCATGGCCGAACGTTCCCCGAACGTTCGGCTAGCGCTGTGCTTGGCCAAACGGGTCACGTGTGTTCGGACCCCGAACGCGCTCTCATTGGCCGAACGGGTCACGTGGTTCGGCCCGAACGCGCTCTGATTGGACGAACGGTCACGTGGTTCGGGTAAATAAATACCCGAACCACGTCATATCTCCGCCATTTGTCTGTGGGTTTAGCTTTGGGTAGGCAGGCAGGGTAGTTCGCGCTCCAGCCACGCTAGCCAGGGTCCCCCCAGTCATTGTGTGTCGCTGCTGGGAACAGTAGTACACCGCTCGCTCAGCCACACTATATAGCATTGTGTGTACTGCCACTGTGTACCTCGCTCAGCCACGCTATATATAGCATTGTTTACTGCCACTGTGTGTACACGGCTCAGCCAGACTATATAGCATTGTGTGTACTGCCACTCTGTGTACACCGCTCAGCCAGACTATATAGCATTGTTTACTGCCACTCTGTGTACACCGCTCAGCCAGACTATATAGCATTGTGTGTACTGCCACTCTGTGTACACCGCTCAGCCAGACTATATAGCATTGTTTACTGCCACTCTGTGTACACCGCTCAGCCAGACTATATAGCATTGTTTACTGCCACTCTGTGTACACCGCTCAGCCAGACTATATAGCATTGTGTGTACTGCCACTCTGTGTACACCGCTCAGCCAGACTATATAGCATTGTGTGTACTGCCACTGTGTGTACACCGCTCAGCCAGACTATATAGCATTGTTTACTGCCGCTCTGTGTACACCGCTCAGCCAGACTATATAGCATTGTGTGTACTGCCACTCTGTGTACACCGCTCAGCCAGACTATATAGCATTGTTTACTGCCACTCTGTGTACACCGCTCAGCCAGACTATATAGCATTGTTTACTGCCACTGTGTGTACACGGCTCAGCCAGACTATATAGCATTGTGTGTACTGCCACTCTGTGTACACTGCTCAGCCAGACTATATAGCATTGTTTACTGCCACTGTGTGTACACGGCTCAGCCACACTATATAGCATTGTGTTTACTGCCACTCTGTGTCTGCTGGGAACAGTAGTACACCGCTCACCCGCCACTGTATAGCATTGTGCTCTGTGTCGCTGCTGGCAATAGTGGTACACCGCTCACCCACCACTGTATAGCATTTCTGTACTGCCACTGTACTGCTGCCAGTCAGCGTGTACTTAAAGGATAAGTGAAATGAGGAAGAAATCCGGTGAAAGAGGGAGGGGCAAGGGAAGAGGTGTTTCCCCTGACGGTTCACGTACAGGCCACAGGGGAGCACCCAAGAAAACCCACTCAATACCGCCCATGTTGTCCAGGACAACAACCCTCACAGATCCAAAAGAACAGGACCAGATAATTACTTGGATGACCTCTCAAGCGTCCAGCAGTGGGTTAAGCAGCACCAGCACATCACGCACGAGGTCCGAGTCCTCAGCCAGTTACAAGGAGCCAGTGGGCACAAAGCTGACACAACCGGCAGCGACACCACGCACACAACTGCCAGGTAACCAGTCCGATGAATTACCTCAAGACACAATGGGGTATTCGCAGGAGCTATTCCCAGGCCAACAAACTTCCACCTTTGAAAGGTCAATGGAGGAACAGCCAGAAATGTTGTGCCCGGATTCACAACCATTAACTGTGGGAAATGCACCGGGCACTGAAATACAACAAGGCGAGTCCGAGGACTTTGAAACCCAAATCCCAGAGCAAGTTGGGCAGGAGGGGTTGCAATTGCAGGAGGTCGGCCGAGAAGCTCTGGAAGACGACGTTGGAGTGAGCTGCGCAGAGGTTGTTCTGGGGAGCTCTACTCCACGGCGGCGGCCCCCCACAATGACATATGACGAGTTTGAGGAGATGAAAGAGGAGGGTATGGACAATGTGGACATAGACCCAGATTTTGTTTGTGAACGAGAACATCGCCATCGTAGCAGCAGCACAGATGAGTCTGTTGAAGAACCCACTGCTGCACGAGTTCGCCTTGTGCCACAAGGTAGGCGGCGCGAAATTTCAGGCACCACAAGCGTGGAAGTTCAAGTGAGAGGCAAAAGAGGCGCAAACAGAAATCGCCAGCAAGGCAGGTGCTCCAAAGTCTGGGCTTTCTTTGAAGACTGCACTGAGGATGTTACCATGGCGATTTGCAAGGTGTGCAAGACCCGCCTGAGCAGGGGGAAAAGTATTAACAACCTCTCCACCACCAGCATGAGCCGCCACATGCTATCCAAACATCCCACTCTGTGGGCAAACTCGACAGGACAGGGTACCAGCAACACTGCCTCCCTTGGGTTCACCAGACTCACCACCAGACCCGCCTCAGCAGCAGCAGTAGCCCAGCCATTGCGTGGTTCACAACATTCACAAACATGAGACGACGCTGACACTGTCACTTTCCGGAGTAGTGCTCTTGAGGTCTCCCAGTCTTCATCAAACACAACAACCAACAGCCCTTCAGTGTGCAGCCCTACGGTTCAGTTGTCTGTCTCGGAGATGTTTGAGCGCAAGAGGAAATTGCCAGCAAATGACCCCCGGGCCGTGGCAGTAACAGCCAGCATAGCCAAGCTTCTGGCCTGCGAAATGCTGCCATATCGAGTGGTGGAGACAAACAGCTTCAAGGGCATGATGTCAGTGGCCATCCCACGTTACGTGGTTCCCAGCCGCTACCACTTTGCGCGCTCTGCAGTGCCTGAGTTGCATGAGCACGTGGTCAGCAAAATAACCCGAAGCTTGAAGAATGCCGTTGCATGCAAGGTTCACCTCACCACTGACACCTGGACGAGTGCGTTCGGCCAGGGTCGATACATCTCCCTTAGCGCGCACTGGGTGAACCTTGTGGAGCCTGGCAGCGATTCCTCACCTGCTACGGCGCGGGTGTTGCCCATGCCACAAACAGCTGCACCGCCGTCCCTCCCACTGGATAACAACAGCAGCAGCTACCTCTCTGACTCCTTCTCCTCCAACGCATCTCAAAGCTGTACCTCATCCGGAAACGTGAACCCAGCACCAGCAGCAGTAGGATTGTGGAAGCAGTGCAGCACAGCTGTTGCCATGCGTCAGCAAGCGTTGCTGAAGCTGATCTGCCTTGGGGATAAGCAGCACACAGGGGAGGAAATTTGGAGGGGAATAAAGGAACAGACGGATTTGTGGCGGGCACCGCTGGACCAGAAACCGGGCATGGTTGTGTGTGATAATGGGAGTAATCTCATTCGCGCTTTAAGGTTGGCTAAGCTGACACACATCCCTTGCCTGGCGCACGTGATGAACCTAGTAGTTCAGTGGTTCCTGAAGACATACCCAGGCGTGGCCGATCTTCTGTTGAAGGTGCGACGAGTGGCCAAACATTGTAGAAATTCAAGTACTGCTTCGGGGGCAGGAGCAGGAGCGCTTCAATCTCCCCCACCATCGCTTGCTGTGTGATGTCCCTACACGCTGGAATTCTACGCTGCACATGCTAGCCCGCTTTTGCGAGCAGAAGAGTGCAGTGGTCCAGTACATGACGGCGCAGTACCGAGGCGCATCCGGCCAGCTGCCAAGCTTCTGTGGATCCGATTGGGCCAACATGTTGGACCTCTGCCAAGTCCTCCAAAATTTTGAGCAATCCACGTTGCTTGTGAGCAGTGACAACTCTTCAGTCAGCATTACCATACCACTGCTGTGTTTACTGAAGAGGTCAATGTTGAAAATCAAGGAAACAGCTGTCATGATGCAACTGGGGGAATCTGAAGGAGAAAACGATTAGCGTGATGGTACCAACATCAGGCCATCCGCCTCAGGAAACGCTGGCCCCAGCAGCTATGACGAAGAAGAGGAGGAGGAACAGCTGGAGTTGGAGCAGGAATTTCCTGCCACCACTGACGAGGGCCAGAGCGGTGCACGTTGGACTTCCACAATTCAGCGCGAATGGTCAGCAGAAGCAGACCAGGAAGAAGGTGACGACTATGATGCATCACAACTATCACAACGCTCACAAGAGGATGATGAGGATTCTGGTAGCACACATGGCTCAATTCATGCTAGACTGCATTGAACGCGACCCACGCATTGTGCGCATTCTGGACAACACCAATTACTGGGTTTATACCCTTCTGGATCCACGGTACAAACACAATGTTCCAAAACTGCTTGAAGAAAGAGTCAGACAGGTCAAAATGGAAGAATACCAGCAGGCCCTTGTGGAGACTTTAGAGAGGAGATTGACATCCTCCCCCTCCTCTAGCCAGTTGTACGCCGACAGACTGACTTCCGCAAACCCAGGACGACCAGGAGGGCAGCAAACAACACAAGCCGCAGCTAGTGCCCAAAAGGGAATGGTATCGGCAGTGTCCTTGGAGTGGGAAAATTTTCTGACACCCATGCAGCAGCAGCCCACTGAACAGCAAGCGTGCAGATCCACCTCCAACACCGATCGCCTGGAGAAGATGGTCAAGGACTACATGTCAGATGGCGTAGCTATGTCTAACAATCCATCTGCACCCTTCAACTATTGGGTATCGAAGCTAGACACCTGGCACGAACTGGCAATGTACACAATAGAGGTGCTGGCTTGCCCGGCAGCCAGCGTTATGTCGGAACGCTGTTTCAGTGCTGCCGGAGGCATCGTCACAGATCGGCGTATCCGCCTCTCCACAGAAAATGCAGACCATCTGACTCAAATTAAAATGAATCAATCCTGGATTGGAAACGACTACGCAACACTCCAGGACCCCAACCAAGTAACATGACCAATGAACATCTGGGATGGTTTAGCGTTTCCGGTCCCTGTTTATTGAACCTCTCATCTGTATTACATTTATGACTGCATGGCGGCAAAAAGCATTGCTGCTATATCCGCACGCTTTTTGTCCTCATGCAAGGCCTGGGTTGTTGTGTCTCAAAAAGCATGGCCTTCTCCTCCTGCGCCTGCTCCTGTTCCATCACGTGTGCTGCTGCTGCTGGGTTAGCGTTGCCGGTCCCTGTTTATGGAACCTCTTATCTTTATTACATTTATGACTGCATGGCGGTACAAAGCATGCTATCCACACGCTTCTTGTCCTCATGCAAGGCCTGGGTTGTTGTGTCTCAAAGCGTGGCCTTCTCCTTCTGCGCCTCCTCCTGTTCCATCACGTGTGCTGCTGCTGCTGCTGGGTTAGCGTTACCGGTCCCTGTTTATGGAACCTCTTCTCTTTATTACATTTATGACTGCATGGCGGTAAAAAGCATGCTATCCGCACGCTTCTTGTCCTCATGCAAGGCCTGGGTTGTTGTGTCTCAAAGCGTGGCCTTCTCCTCCTGCGCCTCCTCCTGTTCCATCACGTGTGCTGCTGCTGCTGCTGGGTTAGCGTTACCGGTCCCTGTTTATGGAACCTCTTCTCTTTATTTCATTTATGACTGCATGGCGGTAAAAAGCATGCTATCCGCACGCTTCTTGTCCTCATGCAAGGCCTGGGTTGTTGTGTCTCAAAAAGCGTGGCCTTTTCCTCCTGCGCCTCCTCCTGTTCCATCACGTGTGCTGCTGCTGCTGCTGGGTTAGCGTTACCGGTCCCTGTTTATGGAACCTCTTCTCTTTATTACATTTATGACTGCATGGCGGTAAAAAGCATGCTATCCGCACGCTTCTTGTCCTCATGCAAGGCCTGGGTTGTTGTGTCTCAAAGCATGGCCTTCTCCTCCTGCGCCTCCTCCTGTTCCATCACGTGTGCTGCTGCTGCTGCTGGGTTAGCGTTACCGGACCCTGTTTATGGAACCTCTTCTCTTTATTTCATTTATGAGTGCATGGCGGTAAAAAGCATGCTATCCGCACGCTTCTTGTCCTCATGCAAGGCCTGGGTTGTTGTGTCTCAAAAAGCGTGGCCTTCTCCTCCTGCGCCTTCTCCTGTTCCATCACATGTGCTGCTGCTGCTGCTGGATTAGCGTTACCGGTCCCTGTTTATGGAACCTCTTCTCTTTATTTCATTTATGACTGCATGGCGGTAAAAAGCATGCTATCCGCACGCTTCTTGTCCTCATGCAAGGCCTGGGTTGTTGTGCCTCAAAAAGCGTGGCCTTCTCCTCCTGCGCCTCCTCCTGTTCCATCACGTGTGCTGCTGCTGGGTTAGCGTTACCGGTCCCTGTTTATGGAACCTCTTCTCTTTATTACATTTATGACTGCATGGCGGTAAAAAGCATGCTATCCGCACGCTTATTGTCCTCATGCAAGGCCTGGGTTGTTGTGTCTCAAAGCGTGGCCTTCTCCTCCTGCGCCTCCTCCTGTTCCATCACGTGTGCTGCTGCTGCTGGGTTAGCGTTACCGGTCCCTGTTTATGGAACCTCTTCTCTTTATTTCATTTATGACTGCATGGCGGTAAAAAGCATGCTATCCGCACGCTTCTTGTCCTCATGCAAGGCCTGGGTTGTTGTGTCTCAAAAAGCGTGGCCTTCTCCTCCTGCGCCTCCTCCTGTTCCATCACGTGTGCTGCTGCTGGGTTAGCGTTACCGGTCCCTGTTTATGGAACCTCTTCTCTTTATTACATTTATGACTGCATGGCGGTAAAAAGCATGCTATCCGCACGCTTCTTGTCCTCATGCAAGGCCTGGGTTGTTGTGTCTCAAAGCATGGCCTTCTCCTCCTGCGCCTCCTCCTGTTCCATCACGTGTGCTGCTGCTGCTGCTGGGTTAGCGTTACCGGTCCCTGTTTATGGAACCTCTTCTCTTTATTACATTTATGACTGCATGGCGGTAAAAAGCATGCTATCCGCACGCTTCTTGTCCTCATGCAACGCCTGGGTTGTTGTGTCTCAAAGCGTGGCCTTCTCCTCCTGCGCCTCCTCCTGTTCCATCACGTGTGCTGCTGCTGCTGCTGGGTTAGCGTTACCGGTCCCTGTTTATGGAACCTCTTCTCTTTATTACATTTATGACTGCATGGCGGTAAAAAGCATGCTATCCGCACGCTTCTTGTCCTCATGCAAGGCCTGGGTTGTTGTGTCTCAAAAAGCGTGGCCTTCTCCTCCTGCGCCTCCTCCTGTTCCATCACGTGTGCTGCTGCTGCTGCTGGGTTATCGTTACCGGTCCCTGTTTATGGAACCTCTTCTCTTTATTACATTTATGACTGCATGGCGGTAAAAAGCATGCTATCCGCACGCTTCTTGTCCTCATGCAAGGCCTGGGTTGTTGTGTCTCAAAAAGCGTGGCCTTCTCCTCCTGCGCCTCCTCCTGTTCCATCACGTGTGCTGCTGCTGGGTTAGCGTTACCGGTCCCTGTTTATGGAACCTCTTCTCTTTATTACATTTATGACTGCATGGCGGTAAAAAGCATGTTACCTGTGCAAAGAAACATGACATTTTCAGCATTTAAAAGACAGTTTTTCCTTTGAAACTTTACAATCAATTTTCTCAAAAACTATAAGCTCTTTTTCAAATATTTTTTTTCCTCTTTTACCCACTCCCAAGGTGCACATACCCTGCTAATTTGGGGTATGTAGCATGTAAGGAAGCTTTACAAAGCACGAAAGTTCGGGTCCCCATTGACTTCCATTATGTTCGGAGTTCGGCGCGAACACCCGAACATCGTGGCGATGTTCGGCGAACGTTCTCGAACCCGAACATCTAGGTGTTCGCCCAACACTAGTCACCACAGCAACACAGGCGCAGTGGTTTTCAGACTTTAAAGTCTGAAAGTCCAGAAGTGAACCGGTGCTGGGGCCGGAGCATCAGTGAGTGGCTGCATGGGCACAGGATGTCTGCGGGGGACCATAAGAAGCCCTGGGTAAGTTCAACTCATTTTCATCTGAATTCCCCCCCCCCCCCCCCCCTTCATTCCTTTGAAATAACTCCAGAATTCTAAAGTTAAAGACAAGCTGTTAATTAAAGGGAACCTAAACTGAGAAGGATATGGTTTTTCCTTTTAAAATAATACCATTTGCCTGACTCTCCTGCTGACCCTGTGTCTCTAATACTTTCAGCCACAGCTCCTCACCAAGCATGCAGATCAGGTGCTCTGACTGGAGTCAGACTGGATTAGCTGCATGCTTGTTTCAGGTCTGTGATTCAGCCACTACTGCAGCCTAAGAGATCAGCAGGAGTCATGCAACTGGTATTGTTTAAAAGGAAACATCCTTATCCCTCTCAGTTTAGGTTTCCTTTTAACTGCGTGTGAAAATAACTACAGAGGAGGTAATTTAACTACAGAGGAGGTAACAACTACAGAGGAGGTAACTTAAGGAATTAAGAATTAAGATAACTCTCACTGTGTGGTGGCAAGTTTTCTCTTGCCTTATTATCTCCAGCATGATCTTAGTAAATTGAGGCCTATAAATGCATTTTGCAAATACTGATCTTTTAAATATGTACAGCATCAAAGATTTTTTCTCTGATGGGGAGTTCAGCTCAATAGAATAGACTGTGTAGAGTATGGCTCTCATACCACATGGAAGGTGGTAAAATTGGTCTGTGATCTTTCATTAATCTTTCAAGTGTGTATGTAGCATTAGTCATAGGAGAACTGTAACCTTGTTTAATGAAAGCGTTCTTAAAGGGAAGGTCCAAGCAAAATAAAAAAATGAGTTTCACTTACCTGGGGCTTCTACCAGCCCCATGCGCCATCCTGTGCCCTCGTAGCCACTCACTGCTGCTCCAGTCCCCCGCTGGCAGCTTGCTGACCTCGGAGGTCGGCGAGCCGCATTGCGTACATTTTTACGCATTCCCGCTAGTGCAGGAACATTAACACATACATTTTTACGCATTACTGGTTCAATGCGTAAAAATGTATGTGGAGATATATTGGGGTGCTGATGCTGTTAAGGATAATACAGTAATATATTTTCATTTTCCCATTTTTATATCTGCTGTGGTATGTCAAAGGTGTAGAGATGCAGGCTAGATTCATTGACTGTTCCTGTATTTGTGTGGGTGGGTCACTAGACCTACATTTGCATCTAAAGAGGTCTTCAGTGAATACGACCAGTCACCTATCACACAGGACATCCTGCTGCAATGTGAAAGCCTTAATCAATTGTCACCTGTAACCTGGGGAGATTGGAAGTGAAGGAAGTCTTTTGTTTTGTGTGTGTGCTATAGTACCCTTTTCATGTATGTGGATCTCTGGAAATCCCATTTATGTCTGAGAACGGAGACAGGAAAACGCCTTAATCAAGTTTTCACCTGGAGTTGAAAGCCTAACTTCACAATCTTTGATGTATAGTAGACTTTTACCTGGGAAATCAAATTATGTCTGAGGATGTTATTAAATCTAGCTTCCCCCCGTCCACACAGGCTTACAGCCTCCAGGCGTATTTCATAGTATAAAACCGCAGCTAGGATAGCCACAACTTGTAGTTCTTGGAGGTAGCTCACACGGCTAGAACTAACCTGGTTCCTGACCAGAAGTGCGTACCGCCCGCAACAACACCAGATCGATACGCTGGTACGTTTATTTCCCGTTTATTTTGGTAAGCAAAATCGCTTTGTGTGTTATCTTTGTACATTTTATCTTGTAACTATTTTTACTCTGTTTTTTTGTAATCTTTTTGTATATATTCAGTTTTGCACTGTTCTATGTTTTTCTAGAATATTAAATTATTATTTAATAAGTTTGACTTCTGCCGTACTAAACTAACCCTCATAGCCTAGAAGAGACTGAAGTGTAACCGTGTATAAGTTCATGCCTAATTGTACGCTTGAGCAACACTACCGTAGGAAATTGTAATTGCATTGTGTGTGGGGGCGTTTGTCATACGTTGGCCTAAGCGCGCAGCTGACCCAACGTACGAACAACGCCAGTGCGAGTAGCTAACAGTATCGTTCGGAACGACTGTTAGTGGGTCTTTGCTCACGACAGTGTAAGATTGCAACTGTGTGTGTGTGTGGGTGCGTGGCGTTCCCGTATTTGGCCTAAGCGCAAAGCTGACCCAAATACGAAAAACGCGGAGTGCGCGCTGAGGACTCGACAGCAGAGTGGAAGTGTCTAGCAACGCTAGTGGTGGCAGTGAGAGGTGTTTTGAGGGGTTCCAGCCTTGTTTGTAGCTTAAATAAGGCTGTTCCCCGCTTAATCTGGTCAAACCCGCAGTCGGGAACCGTATACGCAGGCGTGCCGCGGGCCGGTTCCTGACATAATTGGCTGGCAGTGGTGGCATCGTTTAGTACATTAGTACGCAGTTTAGCTCGCTATTCTGAGTACTAAAGGCTGGAAGCTTGCTAGAAGCAACTAGCCTACAGAAGTCTACTCAGTGCAGAATCTATAGACGTTTTTTTTTGTTCAAAGATACACACTTGGTGTTTTGCTTTCCCTTCCCCCCCCTTTTTTTTTTCTTTTATTTTTTGCAACACGATGGCTCAGAAAGCATCCAGCTATGCAAGGCAAAACAAGGAGATACTACTCAACCTGTGTGAGCACAAAGGCATCGAGACGGTGAGCGGCCAGACTAAGGAGCAGTTAGTTCGTGCGCTCGAGGAGCATGATGCGGCAGAGCAAGCCCGTGCTTCAACGTCAGCGGATGCAGCTCACGACACGACAGAGGAGGAATCGCTCCTGCCACAGAATGCGAGTGGAGACGATGTCCTGGATGATCCACCGAACTTGGAGATGACATCTCTGGAAGCCGACCTACAGCTACTAGGTTCGGCTGAGCCCGAACTGCGCCTAAAGCTGATCCTACTGCACCGACAGGCAGAGAAGGAACACGCGGAACGGCGACACCAGGCCGAGAGGGAAAGACACCAGGCCGAGAGGGAACAAGTTGCACAGCGACACCAGCTGGAGCTGGCTAAACTTCAGCAGCAGAACCGGTCTGCTGGACCCGCAGAACGCGAAGGTGAGCGAGTCCACAGAATCCCCCTGGATAAGTTCCCCGCTATGGACAAGGACTCTGACATAGACACTTTCCTACAGGGGTTTGAAAGGACTTGTCGGCAGTATGGGGTGCCCCGTGAGCAGTGGGCAAGATACCTCACACCAGGGCTGAGAGGCAAGGCCCTGGAGGCGTTTGTGAGTCTCCCCCAGGAGGAAGAAACAGACTTTGAGGCAATTAAGAAAGCCATCATTGCACGATACCACCTCACGCCAGAGGTGTATCGAAAACGTTTCAGGACAGTGCAGCGAGGTCCTAATGACAGTTACCTGGATCACGCGTGCAACCTGCGCACTGCCTTCCAGCAGTGGCTAAAAGGACTGTCAGTTGAAACCTTGGATGCCCTGAAGGAGCTGATGATAAAAGACCAGTTCCTCCACACCTGTCCTGTTGAGGTCCGGCTGTTTGTGCTGGATCGAGAACCAAAGACAGTGGATGAGGCTGCGGAAATGGCCGATTCCTACACCGCCCATAGAGCACCTGAGTCCCGGAGGACTACTACGTCCAGCTGGAGAGGAGAACAGATTGCTAAACCTGTTTCACCCAGCACCCAGAGGAGGCAAGCACCGCTGTCTCCTGGATTCAAGCAACCTGACACTCGGAAATGCTTTGTATGTGACAGGGTGGGTCATATCAGCACGACTTGCCCAGAGAGGAAGAGGGAGGCCCCAAAATCCAGTGAGGCCTCAAACCCCAGTGAAGTCCCAACGGCTTTGTGTGCTACCAGGAATGCTACTGGCTATGCAGAGAATCTGCAGCTTGTCACGGTTGGGGGTACAGTTGCCACTGGGCTGAGAGACACTGGAGCAGAAGTGACTCTCATACATCCCCAGCTTGTGAACCCAGAGCAGTACATACCTGGGAAAATGATTGCTGTCAGAGGAATTGGGGGTGTCACCCCAGCCATACCCACCGCCTTGGTCCACCTGAATTGGGGGGCCGGCAGCGGACTGAAAGAAGTTGGGGTAACTGACAAAATCCCCACCAACGTTTTGCTGGGTACTGACCTGGGACGGTTAGTGGCCCGGTATGAGCCTACTCCAAACCCTGTGGAGCCTGCATCCCCAGCAGAAGTTCTGGACTCTTGCAAGGTACTGTTTGATAATGCTGTGCAAGTGGGGAGTGCTGGAGAGGCCCCAGGGGCTATGGACTGTGTACTAGGAGCCAGCCCTAGTGAGTCTCCAGTGCCTAGGCCTGGAGTGGGACCTGTTGACACAGAGAATGCAGAAACTGATGATGTCATTTATGACGCACGGACTATCGAGGCGATCGATGCAGAAACTGTTGATGATAATTGTGAAGTGCTGAGTAGCAATGTGTGTAATGATACAGATAATGTGGAGGTTTTATGTGATGTCCCAAATGACAATATATGTAGGGATGATAATGCTGATGGCATATGTGTTGTGCTACATAATGCTGTGTGTCATGTGGACACTCCGTCAGCTGCCGGAGTAACCAGCGGCGCTCGCTGGGCTGCAGCAGATGGACTGTCCACTGAAGGGGCAGACGGCACCAGGCCAGATCTTTCCCCTTCAGATGGTTTTAAGACAAAATGTGACGTGATTTATGATGTGTGTAAGGTGGGCACTCCCTCAGCTGCAGTGGTAACCCGCAGTGCTAGCGGGTCTACAGCAGAGGGACTGTCCACCGAAGTGGCAAATGTTGCTGGGTCAGCCACATCCAATTCGGAACCTGGCCCGGATGGCCCAGGAGCCTCTCCGTCTGCAGCCTTCCTAGAATGTGTGACAGGCAGCACTGAGCTCTCTGGGGCTGTTCGATTTGACAGCAGCCTGGAAGAGCTCAGGGGGCTAGCCAGCAGGTCACCAGCTGGGAGGGGCAGGTTGAGAGGGTTCTGGGAAGTTATTCCCTCGGAGCTGTCCGAAGTGGAGGAGGCAGACCGGCAGATACTCGTTCCCCAAAGGGACCGAGAGATAGCTCCTGCCACTATAGAGAGAGTGCGTGTAGCGACGGTTGGAACCCTTCCCCAGTTGCAGCACAGTCTCTATGGTTGCGAATTCACGGTCGCCACTGACCCACATTCCCCTGGTTGGTTACGTCAGGTTGCCAAGGGCAACGACACATTGCAGCAACCTGACCTAGCTTTCCAGTCGTGTAGCTTGGAGCTAACTGACAGGTGGGGAACCCTCCTGAGGATGCTAAAGAGTTTCCCCACCCGGCCAGGCCGTCAATGTAGGCTTTGGCAGGATGATGCGTTAGATTCACCTGCCAGCGCCATCTGGAAGGGGAGCAATCATGGGAATGCGGACGGGCTGTCCCGTCAAGCAGAACCAACAGTGTAGGTGCTGGCAGGATGATCTGGGAAGATCGTCTGCCTTGCACCAAGTTAACGGCGGAGGTGTGGAGATATATTGGGGTGCTGATGCTGTTAAGGATAATACAGTAATATATTTTCATTTTCCCATTTTTATATCTGCTGTGGTATGTCAAAGGTGTAGAGATGCAGGCTAGATTCATTGACTGTTCCTGTATTTGTGTGGGTGGGTCACTAGACCTACATTTGCATCTAAAGAGGTCTTCAGTGAATAGGACCAGTCACCTATCACACAGGACATCCTGCTGCAATGTGAAAGCCTTAATCAATTGTCACCTGTAACCTGGGGAGATTGGAAGTGAAGGAAGTCTTTTGTTTTGTGTGTGTGCTATAGTACCCTTTTCATGTATGTGGATCTCTGGAAATCCCATTTATGTCTGAGAACGGAGACAGGAAAACGCCTTAATCAAGTTTTCACCTGGAGTTGAAAGCCTAACTTCACAATCTTTGATGTATAGTAGACTTTTACCTGGGAAATCAAATTATGTCTGAGGATGTTATTAAATCTAGCTTCCCCCCGTCCACACAGGCTTACAGCCTCCAGGCGTATTTCATAGTATAAAACCGCAGCTAGGATAGCCACAACTTGTAGTTCTTGGAGGTAGCTCACACGGCTAGAACTAACCTGGTTCCTGACCAGAAGTGCGTACCGCCCGCAACAACACCAGATCGATACGCTGGTACGTTTATTTCCCGTTTATTTTGGTAAGCAAAATCGCTTTGTGTGTTATCTTTGTACATTTTATCTTGTAACTATTTTTACTCTGTTTTTTTGTAATCTTTTTGTATATATTCAGTTTTGCACTGTTCTATGTTTTTCTAGAATATTAAATTATTATTTAATAAGTTTGACTTCTGCCGTACTAAACTAACCCTCATAGCCTAGAAGAGACTGAAGTGTAACCGTGTATAAGTTCATGCCTAATTGTACGCTTGAGCAACACTACCGTAGGAAATTGTAATTGCATTGTGTGTGGGGGCGTTTGTCATACGTTGGCCTAAGCGTGCAGCTGACCCAACGTACGAACAACGCCAGTGCGAGTAGCTAACAGTATCGTTCGGAACGACTGTTAGTGGGTCTTTGCTCACGACAGTGTAAGATTGCAACTGTGTGTGTGTGTGGGTGCGTGGCGTTCCCGTATTTGGCCTAAGCGCAAAGCTGACCCAAATACGAAAAACGCGGAGTGCGCGCTGAGGACTCGACAGCAGAGTGGAAGTGTCTAGCAACGCTAGTGGTGGCAGTGAGAGGTGTTTTGAGGGGTTCCAGCCTTGTTTGTAGCTTAAATAAGGCTGTTCCCCGCTTAATCTGGTCAAACCCGCAGTCGGGAACCGTATACGCAGGCGTGCCGCGGGCCGGTTCCTGACAATGTACGCATTTTTTTATTTTTCTTGGACCTTCCCTTTAAGGCGATCCAGGTGCTTGTCTCTGTCCATCCTGTCAGAACAAATCCGGTTGCAGCTTAGCTGTAAATTATAGAGTTCTTAATGTGCTTAGGATGGAAACTGTCATACCTTAGGTATGTGGGATGGTCTGTTGGTTTGCGATACACAGACGTTTGTAGATTATTTCCCCTAATGTATACGGTGGTGTCCAGAAAGTTAATTTCAGTGTGAGAGTAGGTAAGTTTCAATTTGATTGTAGGATGGAAGGCATTGAAGTTCCTGTGGAACTGGAGAAGATCATCCTCATTACACCCGTGGGTTGCTCTTTTTCTGCTGCTTGTACAGGCAGGCGTCCACTCTTTATTCTAAGTCTCTGAAGTTTTTTCCTTATGTTGTTAATTAGAAATCTCTGTAGTGTCCTATAGAAGGTTTGTAATTTTTCCCATGGTCCAGTGGGGTCATCATTCAGAGACAGTTTCAGGCTCATAGGTAGTTTCATAGGTAATCCCTCTCGCCTTCTGTGAGTCACGGCTCCTACACAGTCTCTGCACTGTTTTACACACTATAAGATTTTCTGTCCGATATACTGTCAGATCAATTATTTCCAACATGTTCAATTTGCTTTCCGATCGATTTCCGAGCATTTTCCAATCGACTTCCTATTAAAGTGAATGGAAATTGATCTTAAAGCAAATCGGACATGATGGAAATAATCGATCTGACAGTAAATCGGACAGAAAATTTCATAGTGTGTACCCAGCATAAGACATACCAGAGCTGGTGGCAATCATCGAACATGTTACTGGGCTTTAACGCATGCTGAAATCTCGATGAATTCACGTTTTGTTGAGGTTTTTACCGCACAAGTCGGTAATTTACCTCACTGCTCAGTGATTTCAGCTTGCCATGTGATAACAAGCTTTTATGAATTGACATTTTCCTAAATGTTCTGAAAAATCTGCTGTTTTCAGCATTACCGAATATGGTGAATTGAAGCACACGCCTTGCAAATTTCGCAGTAGCTTCCAAATGTTTTACTTTTCTCTTCCTCGATTTTAAGCTTTTGAAATTATATTGTATATACGTACTGTATAAATAAGCAGTAGGGTATTGTACCGTGTTAGCCATCAGTAAAAGCAAGAAGTTTTAAATCAGGATGATACCATTTATTGGCTAACTACAAATGAATAAGAATAAACAAGCTTTCGGCCTTGCAGCCTTCGTCAGGTTTATATCCTGTTAGTTTGCAAGCTGGTGGTACAGACAGCTTATATACATGCAACATCAAAAGGAAAACCAGATACTTTTTTCAAGCATAAATACATCATTAAGATGCCTTAATACAAACAGACCATCTAAATGGGGTAAGATAAGGATCCTTGTTTACTTTATTGCTCACAGACCTGGTATTAGGATTGACCCAGAGGTATCGTAAATTCTTAGTTCACAAGTTCAGCTAGGGTGGCTGAGACAGTTCATATATCATCAATCTCATACCAATATAGAAAGTTGTTGTCCTTATTCAGACCCTTCTGCACAGCTTTGAAACAATTTATAAATTTTGTTTCTGCTATTAATCGGTCATTTGACGTTTTGAAGCCGCCCTTCAGGGCAGTGACACGAAGATCATCCATGCTGTGTCCGTTGGACCGAAAGTGCGTAGCAACTGGGAGTCCAGATTTGGTATCATTAATAGTGTGCCTGTGTCCATTCATACGTTTGCGCAGAGTTTGTCCAGTTTCTCCCACGTACATAACATTGGGGCATTTAGCACACATGATCAGATATACCAGATTGGTGGACCCACAAGAAAATTTACCTTGTATTCTGTACTCCTGTTGTGAACCTGGTATCGTTACCCTGTCAGCATAAGGGGAAAACTGCCCGGGCAGTTTTCTTCTGTGCAGCTAAAAATGAGGCTTGTATAAGAGAAACAAAGTTCTGATGTGGTGGAACTGTTGAAGAAACACCAAGCCTTTTCAGTGCTGCTGAGTCGATTTTTAGTCCAGAGGTTCACTTTAAGCTATTTCTATCAAAAAAATGCAACACAACTTCACCTTATTCTCACACAAAACCCTGCCTCTACTGATGCCTAATTCCCTGGCGGTAGGAAAAAACAGCCCAGAGCGGCAATCCAGACAGAGCTCAGCTCGGTGTAGGTAAATATCTGGAATTCCAGCTGTTTTGGAGTCCCGTGCGCGATCGGCACTGCGCATCGGGACTCCAGCCTCTCACCCCGGCTGTCTGCTGCTTTCTCCAGGGATCCCCATGTCCCCGCTCTTCTTCTGGGGACTTGATGGAGGTCATTGGGGGCAGCACATATTTTTAAATATGCGAGGGCACCGATCGGCTGAGCACTTCCGGTTTCGCCGTCACCGGCCGACAGGCATGGGAACGCGAGTGTTTGTTCGCGTTCCCAGCCTGTATATCGCCCCCTATGCTGCTATTGCGGCCAGGAGGCCGCAATAGCAGCATAGGGGACGATATACAGGCAGAGGCGTATCTAGGGATGACGGCACCCATGGCAAGCAATTCAATTGCGCCCCTTTTGGGAATGGGGGGGGGCGGGGGTTTGATGCAATTTTTCCTGGACAAAGGTTAAAAAATGTAGACAATTTTTTTTACAGACGGGTGGAGTCATTAACTCGCTAGGTATTTTTCATTGGGGGGAGGGGTTGTGGGAGTGGGCAGGGTGTGCATGGCCTGACTGAGGCCCTCAAGTGATAAATGCAGCTAATGTGAGGCCTCCCAAGCTATAAATGCAGCTTCCCCAAGTGACAATTGCAGGTAGTGTGTTCCCCAAGTGACAATTGCAGGTAGTGTGAGGCCTTCCCCCCCAAGTGACAAATGAAAACCACACACAGCACTTCAGATCCCAAACACAGCACTTCAGATCCCAGACACACCACACACACAGCACTACAAGTCCCAGCCACACCGCACACACAGCACTACAAGTCCCAGCCACACCGCACACGCAGCACTACAAGTCCCAGCCACACCACACACACAGCACTACAAGTCCCAGCCACACCACACACACAGCACTACAAGTCCCAGCCACACCGCACACGCAGCACTACAAGTCCCAGCCACACCGCACACGCAGCACTACAAGTCCCAGCCACACCGCACACGCAGCACTAAGAGTCCCAGCCCAGCTACACCACACACACAGCACTACAAGTCCCAGCCACACCGCACACGCAGCACTACAAGTCCCAGCCACACCGCACACACAGCACTAAGAGTCCCAGCTACACCACACACACAGCACTACAAGTCCCAGACACACCACACACACAGCACTACAAGTCCCAGCCACACCACACACACAGCACTACAAGTCCCAGCCACACCACACACACAGCACTACAAGTCCCAGACACACCACTCACACACACAGCACTACAAGTCCCAGACACACCACACACACACACACACACACACACACACACAGCACTACAAGTCCCAGGCACACCACACACACACAGCACTACAAGTCCCAGCCACACCACACACACAGCACTACAAGTCCCAGGCACACCACACACACAGAGCACTACAAGTCCCAGGCACACCACACACACACAGCACTACAAGTCCCAGACACACCACACACACACAGCACTACAAGTCCCAGGCACACCACACACAGCACTACAAGTCCCAGGCACACCACACACACAGCACTACAAGTCCCAGGCACACCACACACACAGCACTACAAGTCCCAGCCACATCACACACACAGCACTACAAGTCCCAGCCACACCACACACACAGCACTACAAGTCCCAGCCACACCACACACACAGCACTACAAGTCCCAGCCACACCACACACACAGCACTACAAGTCCCAGCCACACCACTCACACACACAGCACTACAAGTCCCAGACACACCACACACACACAGCACTACAAGTCCCAGCCACACCACACACACAGCACTACAAGTCCCAGCCACACCACACACACAGCACTACAAGTCCCAGCCACACCACTCACACACACAGCACTACAAGTCCCAGACACACCACACACACACAGCACTACAAGTCCCAGCCACACCACACACACACAGCACTACAAGTCCCAGGCACACCACACACACAGCACTACAAGTCCCAGCCACACCACACACACAGCACTACAAGTCCCAGCCACATCACACACACAGCACTACAAGTCCCAGCCACACCACACACCTCACTACAAGACACAACCCCCCCCCCCCCCCCCCATCCTATCCTATTTACATACACCTAGTAACTTACGAGTACAGGATGTTTCCTTTTGTGGTGTGCAGTGGGCGGGCTCAAGGAGGAGGCTGCGGCTGTGGGCAGAGACTGAGTGCCATGCTGTGCACATCTGATCTCACTCACACAGCAGACTGGAGAAGGCGGAGAATTCTGGGCGGGGCTTCTGCAGGAAATACAAGGAGGCTGTTTCTAGCGTGGCTGTATACAACTGATGTGATAGAGGAAATTAGGTGCCGATCACTTGCTAATGACGGCGCATGTGATAACTATGAATGATATAGTCAGTCTGCGCCCCTAGTTGTCTGGAGAAGCGGGCGCCCAGGGCAAATGACATATGTGCATGCTGGTAGATACGCGTCTGTATACAGGCTGGGAACGTGAACAATCACTCGCGTTCCCATGCCTGTCGGCCGGTGACGGCGAGTGACGGCGAAACCGGAAGTGCTCGCCGGCGGGTCCTGGGACATCGGAGCGGAGCTGCGAGGGCACCGATCGGCTGCAGGGGGCTGAGGGAGGCCCCAGGTGAGTTAATCTCATTTTTTTTTTATCGGCTTTAGGTTCACTTTAAAGTGCACCTCAATTTTTGTGTGTGTGTATATAAATATATACATGTGTGTGTGTGTATATATAAATATATATTTATTTATTTTGTGTGTGTGTAATTACATGGGTGTCTCCCAAAAGATAATAAGACGATGTACAAGAGGCATTATTGTGGGGAAAAAAACATTTTTCAGCTTTTATTTACATTTGAGCAAAAAGTGTCCAGTCCAAAATTATTTATAACCTTCTCAGTAATCAATAGAAAAGCCTTTATTGGCTATTAACCTTCCTGGCGGTAAGCCGCGCAGGAGGTTTTCTCCGGCCCTGCTCGGCCGATTTGCATACTTTTTTTTTTGCTGGACGCAGCTAGCACTTTGCTAGCTGCGCCAGCACACTGATCGCCGCCGCCCCGCGCCTGATTGCCGCTATCCGTCGCGGCGCGGCCCCCCCCCCGGACCCCGTGCGCTGCCTGGCCAATCAGTGCCAGGCAGCGCCGAGGGGTGGATCGGGACTCCCAATGACGTCCCGCCATGGCGACGGGGGAAGCCCTCCAGGAAATCCCGTTCTTTGAGCAGCGGCTATCATGTAGCAAGCCCTGGGCTCGCTACATGATTAAAAAAAAAAAAATGCTGCGCTGCCTCCTGGCGGAATTTTTCATACCGCCAGGAGGGTTAAAGCAATCAAATGCTTCCTTAATTTCAGACCAGCTTTTTGCATGTCTCCACAAGTATTTTTGCCCATTCATCTTTAGCAATGAGCTCCAAATTTTTCAGGTTAGAGGGTCTTCTTGACATCACTCTCATCTTTAGCTCCCTCCCCAAAATCTCAATTGGATTCAAGTCAGGCCTCTGGCTGGGTCACTCCAAAATGTTAATGTTGTTTGCTAACCATTTCTTCACCACTTTTGCTGTGTGTTTTGGGTCACTGTCATGCTGGTCGTGTCGGGGGAAGGAGTGAGCGACAGAAGAGCCGCTGTTCGCCGCAGGCGGGCTCTGTCTTGGTAAGTGATACGAGCAGCTTCTGCCACTAATTGCAGGAAACACTGCGCGAGGGGAGGAGGAGACAACTGTGTACACTGGGGGCAGGAAGAGGACTTCGGTCTGCTGATATGAGCTGCTACTGGGGGGCAGCTTAGGGACACTGGGGGCGGGAGGAGAACACTGGAGGACAGTATGAGGATGGGGACAGGAGGAACAAAACTGGGAGGTAGCATTAGGATACTGGGGATCAGGAGGAGGACACTGGGGTAACAGGAGGAGGACACTTGGGGACAGGATTAGGAAATTGGGCGACAAGAGGAAAACACAAGGGGGACAGAAGTATGACACTGGGGGACAGGAGCAGGAGGACCGTAATTGAGAGTTGAACATTGATGCTCCTGGACCATGTACGCACCAGGTTCAGTATATTTTTTTTTCCTGGTTTTTACCCTCTAAGCCTAGATGCGTCTTATAGTCCAGAGTGTCTTATAGTCCGAAAATACGGTATATATATATATATATGATTGACACATTATTGGGTGGGGCTGGGGAAGACCCAGCTGTCGTGGTACACATTGGTACCAATGACAAAGTTAGTGGGAGATCGAAAGTCCTCAAAAATGATTTTCAGGTGCTTGGGAGATAAACTTACAGCAAATACCTCCAAGGTGGTGTTTCCTGAAATACTGCCAGTGCCACATCTGAGAGACAGAGGGAGCTTAGGGAGTTAAATAAGTGAAATTCTATTTATGTGGTATAGGCGCTCCTCAGAGGAATCACCAGCACTATATGATATATAGGCCTGAAATCACCGCAATTGATCGCAGCACACGCTGGGGGTATCACCTCCCTAAATAATTGTATTGTAATGTGTGCAGCGCTCCAATGGCGTGGAAGTAAATAGAGTTATGGAGTTATAGGCTCACTGTGCCCCTTTCCAATATCTCACATACTACACAAAATACATTATCATATAACGTCACTCAATTCGAATTGGGTTAAACACAGTCCAGAGTCCCTTATTTGCACAATATGCTCTAGAGTCCAGTGTAAAATAACCAACTAATTCCAGGCTCTTTGATAATAGACAGTTCCACAATTCAGCAGTTATACTCTCACCGATATCCAGTGGCTGATAGCACAAATATCAGCAAACACGCTTGTTACAGATCCAGGCATTAGGCTTCCTCATCAGCTTCGCTCTATATTGCACTCCAACAGGTCAAAAGAGAGAGAAATATACATAGCGTGATCCAGTTTAGGTACTATTACCAAGTGACACCCTCCACCAGTGAGCACCTATGTGCCAGCGCACTGTGTCCATATACACACCACCGCTATAAACATCTAACCGCTCACCAGATTCAATGGCTGACTGTTTCCAGACCAGCATGTACACTTGGGTGTCATTCAGGTACTGCCATACGGACTTCCGCTTTCCACCAACAGTTTTCTTCCTTAAGAACTCAAAACAGATGCCTCCATAGCATAATTCTGTTTTATTATAATATATAAAAGATTACAAGTGCACTCACAAGTATAAAAGAATAATGCGCATATCACATGTAAAATCCTCGGCCGCTCTCTGCCCTGTGCGTCTCTGCTGCCGCCGCTCCTGAGGCCACGCCCTACCGGTTTCGTCACGTATGACTCATCAGGGGCTTGCCTCAAGGTCGGCAGGGAGACTCTATGAACGCTTTACTATGCAAATTACTTCCCGGTTTGTGCGATGCCCTCTACGCTGGCTGTCACTATGTGTAGCACTTCCTGTTTACATATTACTAGATTCCAGAAAGCATTGATCATATTACTAGATTACAGAAAGCATTGATCTGGTCTATACCATAAACCTCCTCTTGATGTTTGTATACATGGTATACATACTGAAATATATGCACATACTAATTCTCGTGGTGTTCTAATACATAAACATAACATATACAGAAAGCATTGATCTAGTAAATACCATAACCCTTCTCTTGATGTTTGTATACATGGTATACATACTAAAGTATATGCACATACTCGTAGTGTTCTAATACATAAACGTAACATATACATGTAATTCCAAACCCCCATTCTCACTTATACCCTTCTGACCTAATACAACCCTATACTAAGTGTGACAGTAATTACCCCCATCCTATGTGTCATATCTGACCAATTTCATTATACATTGCCAGATAACTTAGAAACAAACAGCTGAATTGGTTCTGTGACAAACGCGCACACCTGCATGATTGACCCCATACGGCCCCTCCCCCCCCCCCCCCCCCCATATAGCGCCCCTATTGTTGTGCCAAAATGGTATGCACATATGTCACATACCCATTCTCAATAACCAAAATGACTCTACATGTGACTTACAGAGAACCAACCTCCCATACGACCCTGTAACATAGACATGTGGCGCCTGCCAGTGCTTATCAGTGATTCATAGTGTACCCTCTAGTCCCCTATATTATACAATACGGGCATAGGCAAACGTCACATGTTCCTTTAGTACAGAAAGTATAAACGAATAGAAAAACGAATAGAAAAAATATAGAAAAAATAAAGAAAAAATAAAATAAAACCACCATTACCCCGAACTTCTGACCTTATGGTGACTCAACTACCCCCTATATACCCAACTACTAAACCCAGCCTATACTGTTACGAATTTCCATTAGTCATCACCTAACTCTCCATCTAGTCATCAGCAATAAAGCAGTTGAGGTCCAGTTCCACATTCAGACCCTCCGGCCTCATTGTATGCATTTGAAAGATCCATTTTGTCTCCATTTTTAAGAATCTCCCGGATCTTATGGCAGCCTCTCCATCTGGTAGTAAGTTTCTGTAGGGCACTGAATTGCATTACTCCCGGGTTACAGCCATGTTTTTCAGCGAAATGACTTGAAACGCTATGGCTTTTAAAGCCTTTGGCTATATTTTTTATGTGTTCGTTGATCCGTGATTTTAACTGCCTTTTGGTCCTGCCAATGTATTGCAGTCCGCATGGACATTCTATCAAATATACTACATGGGTGCTGCCACAGGTAATAAACTCTCGGATGGGGAAACTTTCTCCTGAGACATAGGATACATTCGCAGCTCTCCTTGTCGTCTGTGCTACTATGCAGGGATTGCATTGTCTGCAGGGAAAAAAACCTTTTTGTCCACAGATATCTGTTCTATTTGTCACTGCTGGTTCCTCAATGCAGGTTTTTACTAGGCTTCTTTGTAAGTTGTTGGCTTTTCTATAAATGAACTTCGGTTGAGGCGGGATTTTCGTCCTTAGAACTGGATCGTTTCTAAGGAGTCCCCAATATCTCTTAATGATCTGCTCCACTTCCCTGTATTGCATGTTATAGTCTAAACATATGGCAAAATCGTATTCTCCATTACTGGAAACTTTCTCTTTATTTCTTAACATATCTCCTCTATTAAGACATTTAATCCTCTGGATTTCTTGTCTTAGTGGTGTTTCCTGATAGCCCTTATTAACAAATCTCTGCAAGAGCATTTCTGCTTGATCCTCATAATCTTTCGTATTAGTACAATTTCTCCTTACCCTAGAGAATTGGCCTCTTGGGATGCCCCTCAGCCAGTTGTTATGATGGCAGCTTTTGATTGGAATGTATGCATTCCTGTCAGTTTTTTTGAAGAAGGTTTTAGTACCCAGCCTGTCTCCTTCCTTGTATACGACCACATCCAGAAAATCAATCTGTTGCTTATCCAATTTGGCCGTCAACACTATTCCCCTTTTATTTGCATTCAGCCATTCTATATATGTCTCAAGTTGTGTGACACCACCTCTCCAGATCCAGACCAGGTCGTCTATATACCTCCTCCATGTGACTACATGGCTGCTTTGTGGACATGCTAGGACACCCAGTTCCCAATCATCCATGAATATATTTGCCACACTAGGTGCATACTTGGCTCCCATGGCACAGCCCAGAGTTTGTACATAAAACTGGCTGCCGTACCAAAAGTAATTGTGGGTAAGTGAGAATTGAAGGAGTTGTACTATAAATTTGATTTGCTCTTGCTTCAATTCAGTGTAAATATTAAGTGCTTGTGCTACCGTCCTTGTAGCCTCGGCGTGAGGAATAATTGTATACAGTGCAGACACATCTGCTGTTACCAGCAGATCATCTTCCCGTATTTTCAAAGATTCCAAAGTATGCAGAAACTGTTTTGTATCCTTAAGTAACAATGTTAGTTGTCCCACTACAGGTTGTAGATAAGATTCGATATATTCTCCAACTCTTTGGTTCAATGACCCAATTCCGCTTATAATTGGCCTCCCGGGGGGTCGTTCTAGATTTTTGTGTATTTTAGGATTATGGTACATGACAGGGATTCTAGGAGCATCAATCCTTAGATATTTATATTCTGTATCATTGAGTATATTCTTGTCAAGTCCTTCCCTCAATAGTTGCCTCAGTTCTTCCATGTATTGCCTAGTTGGGTCACCTCTGAGTTTCTTATATGTTAATTGGTCACTGAGGATTTTATCCATTTCATTTTTGTATTGGTCAGTATGCATCACCACAATCCCTCCTCCTTTATCAGCTGGTCTGACCAGAACTTCCTTATTTCTACTTAGTTCTCTTATTGCTTTTAATTCATTCCCATATTGTCGGGCCTCTATTTTTTCTAAATCCTTCAGTACCATATTCTTAAATACTTGGATCGTTCCATCCTTAGTGCCATCTGGGGGGTTGAATGTGGATCTATTTTTCAGTGTTGTATGCATATATTCACCTGCTGGTAGGCCCTCATTGATTTTGGTACTTGGGCCTTGTTTCGACAGGAAATACTTTTTGATGTTTAATTTCCTAACAAATTTGTTAACATCGATGTAAGTCCCAAATTTATTTAGCCCCTGTTTAGGGGCATATTTTAATCCTTTATCCAATATGTTCAATTCATTGTTGGTGAGGGGCACTCCACTGATATTAAAGATGCCCTCACCTTTAATTATTTCCTTCTTTTTGTTATCTCTTCCTCCTCTTCTACCTCTTCTATTCCTCTTTTCCTTATGTACCTTGGGTTGTGATCTGTGTCCCCCCAATCTACTTGAGGTGACTGCCCCCCCAAAAAAATAATGGTGTACTGTCTCTGCAGTTTGCCGTTCCAGTGGTTCAAAGCGATTGTAAGTTGGTAGAAATTCCTGCCTCTTATCTCTACGCATTTGATTATATTGCGGTTGTTCCCGTTCTTCATATCTCCTTTGGGGTTCTGGACGGGGCTGGTCTGGCCCCCTATATCCTTCTCCCCTATCATATTGTGCTTGGTTTCTTATTTTATTGTATCTGGGTTGCTGCCAACTGCCCTCATAAGTCCTTTTATTCAGAGGAGGTTGTGGTCTCATCCTTGGGGACTGAGGATAATTATAGTTATATTTCTGTCCTCTATTTTGAATCTTTTCCTCAACTCTTTGTATCATAGAGGTTGATTGTATATTTTCTTCACTATTATCTATTTGATTATTAGGATTTTGCACACGGGTAACCTCTTCCTGTGCTTTTTTCCTTTTCGATTGTTCTACCTGCCAGTTGTATGCTTTCTTACTTTTATAGTCTTGCCATTCATTTTGAAATCTTTTAATCTTTATCTCGCTTACCTCCTTCTCATTTTTTTGCACAATTTTGGTGAGTACCCCTGCATTTTCTGTGAACTCATCTTGCTCTTTGTATTCCTCCATTTTAATTTTTAGATCTTCTATTTCTTTGCCTATTCTCTCTAATCTGCTCTGTTTCCTCTTTCCCAGAATTTTTAAGAGATTAATACCGCATTGATTTAGGAAATCACCGAGTTCCCTATCATTCTCATCATTTTCCTCTCCATCTGTTGGTAATATGTCCCATCTATATCACCTCGGAATAATCCCTTCTTTAGCGTGTTTATTAAGACTCGCCAGGTCCCACCATGTGTTGGTTTCTTTAATCATTAGTGTTTGAAGTTGTCTAAATAACATATCCAGACTTTGATGCTCCATGTCTGGCTCCTTAATAAATACTCTGTCTAGATCTATGACCCCCCTCCTCCGTATATTAAACATCTCCATTCTAGGTGGGGTAGGGTTAGAGTGTGCAGCCCCACCACAGATACCAAGCAGAAATTCTATTTATGTGGTATAGGCGCTCCTCAGAGGAATCACCAGCACTATATGATATATAGGCCTGAAATCACCGCAATTGATCGCAGCACACGCTGGGGGTATCACCTCCCTAAATAATTGTATTGTAATGTGTGCAGCGCTCCAATGGCGTGGAAGTAAATAGAGTTATGGAGTTATAGGCTCACTGTGCCCCTTTCCAATATCTCACATACTACACAAAATACATTATCATATAACGTCACTCAATTCGAATTGGGTTAAACACAGTCCAGAGTCCCTTATTTGCACAATATGCTCTAGAGTCCAGTGTAAAATAACCAACTAATTCCAGGCTCTTTGATAATAGACAGTTCCACAATTCAGCAGTTATACTCTCACCGATATCCAGTGGCTGATAGCACAAATATCAGCAAACACGCTTGTTACAGATCCAGGCATTAGGCTTCCTCATCAGCTTCGCTCTATATTGCACTCCAACAGGTCAAAAGAGAGAGAAATATACATAGCGTGATCCAGTTTAGGTACTATTACCAAGTGACACCCTCCACCAGTGAGCACCTATGTGCCAGCGCACTGTGTCCATATACACACCACCGCTATAAACATCTAACCGCTCACCAGATTCAATGGCTGACTGTTTCCAGACCAGCATGTACACTTGGGTGTCATTCAGGTACTGCCATACGGACTTCCGCTTTCCACCAACAGTTTTCTTCCTTAAGAACTCAAAACAGATGCCTCCATAGCATAATTCTGTTTTATTATAATATATAAAAGATTACAAGTGCACTCACAAGTATAAAAGAATAATGCGCATATCACATGTAAAATCCTCGGCCGCTCTCTGCCCTGTGCGTCTCTGCTGCCGCCGCTCCTGAGGCCACGCCCTACCGGTTTCGTCACGTATGACTCATCAGGGGCTTGCCTCAAGGTCGGCAGGGAGACGCTATGAACGCTTTACTATGCAAATTACTTCCCGGTTTGTGCGATGCCCTCTACGCTGGCTGTCACTATGTGTAGCACTTCCTGTTTACATATTACTAGATTCCAGAAAGCATTGATCATATTACTAGATTACAGAAAGCATTGATCTGGTCTATACCATAAACCTCCTCTTGATGTTTGTATACATGGTATACATACTGAAATATATGCACATACTAATTCTCGTGGTGTTCTAATACATAAACATAACATATACAGAAAGCATTGATCTAGTAAATACCATAACCCTTCTCTTGATGTTTGTATACATGGTATACATACTAAAGTATATGCACATACTCGTAGTGTTCTAATACATAAACGTAACATATACATGTAATTCCAAACCCCCATTCTCACTTATACCCTTCTGACCTAATACAACCCTATACTAAGTGTGACAGTAATTACCCCCATCCTATGTGTCATATCTGACCAATTTCATTATACATTGCCAGATAACTTATATCTTATGTCTTCTTTCTAGAATGGGGCCATTTGTGGGGTTCCTATACTGCCCTGGCATTTTAGGGGCCCTAAACCGTGAGGAGTAGTCTTGAAACCAACAATGTCGCAAAATGACCTGTGAAATCCTAAAGGTACTCATTGGACTTTGGACCCCTTAGCGCACTTAGGGTGTAAAAAAGTGCCACACATGTGGTACCGCCGTACTCAGGAGAAGTAGTATAATGTGTTTTGTGGTGTATTTTTACACATACCCATGCTGGGTGGGAGAAATATCTTTGTAAATGACAATCTTTTGATTTTTTTACACACAATTGTCCATTTACAGAGAGATTTCTCCCACCCAGCATGGGTATGTGTAAAAATACACCCCAAAACACATTATACTACTTTTCCTGAGTACGGCGGTACCACATGTGTGACACTTTTTTGCAGCCTAGGTGCGCTAAGGGGCCCAACGTCCTATTCACAGGTCATTTTGAGGCATTTGTTTTCTAGACTACTCCTCGCGGTTTAGGGCCCCTAAAATGCCAGGGCAGTATAGGAACCCCACAAGTGACCCCATTTTAGAAAGAAGAAACCCCAAGGTATTCCGTTAGGTGTATGGCGAGTTCATAGAAGATTTTATTTTTTGTCACAAGTTAGTGAAAAATGACACTTTGTGAAAAAAAAACAATAAAAATCAATTTCCGCTAACTTTTGACAAAAAATAAAATCTTCTATGAACTCGTCATACACCTAACAGAATACCTTGGGGTGTCTTTTTTTTCTAAAATGGGGTCACTTGTGGGGTTCCTATACCGCCCTGGCATTTTACGGGCCCAAAACCGTGAGTAGTCTGGAAACCAAATGTCTCAAAATGACTGTTCAGGGGTATAAGCATCTGCAAATTTTGATGACAGGTGGTCTATGAGGGGGCGAATTTTGTGGAACCGGTCATAAGCAGGGTGGCCTTTTAGATGACAGGTTGTATTGGGCCTGATCTGATGGATAGGAGTGCTAGGGGGGTGACAGGAGGTGATTGATGGGTGTCTCAGGGGGTGCTTAGAGGGGAAAATAGATGCAATCAATGCACTGGGGAGGTGATCGGAAGGGGGTCTGAGGGTTTGGCCGAGTGATCAGGAGCCCACACGGGGCAAATTAGGGCCTGATCTGATGGGTAGGTGTGCTAGGGGGTTACAGGAGGTGATTGATGGGTGTCTCAAGGTGTGATTAGAGGGGGGAATATATGCAAGCAATGCACTGGCGAGGTGATCAGGGCTGGGGTCTGAGGGCATTCTGAGGGTGTGGGCGGGTGATTGAGTGCCCTAATGGCAGATAGGGGTCTAATCTGATAGGTAGCAGTGACAGGGGGTGATTGATGGGTAATTAGTGGGTGTTTAGGGTAGAGAACAGATGTAAACACTGCACTTGGGAGGTGATCGGACGTCGGATCTGCGGGCGATCTATTGGTGTGGGTGGGTGATCAGATTGCCCTTGCGGGTTAGGGGCTGATTGATGGGTGGCAGTGACAGCGGGTGATTGATGGGTGGCAGTGACAGGGGGTGATTGATAGGTGATTGACAGGTAATCAGTGGGTTATTACAGGGGAGAACAGATGTAAATATTGCACTGGCGAATTGATAAGGGGGGGTCTGAGGGCAATCTGAGCGTGTAGGCGGGTGATTGGGTGCCCGCAAGGGGCAGATTAGGGTCTGATCTGATGGGTAACAGTGACAGGTGGTGATAGGGGGTGATTGATGGGTAATTAGTGGGTGTTTAGAGGAGAGAATAGATGGAAACACTGCGCTTGGGTGGTGATCTGATGTCGGATCTGCGGGCGATCTATTGGTGTGGATGGGTGATCAGATTGCCCGCAAGGGGCAGGTTAGGGGCTGATTGTTGGGTGGCAGTGACAGGGGGTGATTGATGGGTGATTGGCAGGTGATTGACAGGTGATCAGTGGGTTATTACAGGGAAGGACAGATGTAAATAATGCCCTGGCGAATTGATAAGGGGGGGTCTGAGGGCAATTTGAGCGTGTGGGCGGGTGATTGGGTGCCCGCAAGGGGCAGATTAGGGTCTGATCTGATGGGTAACAGTGACAGGTGGTGATAGGGGGTGATTGATGGGTGTTTAGAGGAGAGAATAGATGTAAACGCTGCGCTTGGGTGGTGATCTGATGTCGGATCTGCGGGCGATCTATTGGTGTGGGTGGGTGATCAGATTGCCCGCAAGGGGCAGGTTAGGGGCTGATTGTTGGGTGGCAGTGACAGGGGGTGATTGATGGGTGATAGGTGATTGGCAGGTGATTGACAGGTGATCAGTGGGTTATTACAGGGAAGGACAGATGTAATTAATGCACTGGCGAATTGATAAGGGGGGGGGTGTCTGAGGGCAATCTGAGCGTGTGGGCGGGTGATTGGGTGCCCGCAAGGGGCAGATTAGGGTCTGATCTGATAGGTAACAGTGACAGGTGGTGATAGGGGGTGATTGATGGGTGATTGATGGGTAATTAGTGGGTGTTTAGAGAAGATAACAGATGTAAACAATACATTTGGGAAGTAATCTGACGGCGGGTTTGCGGGCGATCTAATGGTGTGGGTGGGTGATCAGATTGCCCGCAAGGGGCAGGTTAGGGGCTGATTGATGGGTGGCAGTGACAGGGGGTGACAGGGGGTGATTGATGGGTGATAGGTGATTGGCAGGTGATTGACAGGTGATCAGTGGGTTATTACAGGGAAGAAGAGATGTAATTAATGCACTGGTGAATTGATAATAGAAAATAGATATACTGCGCTCCAATGGATAAATACTCCTTCCAATACTCAGGGGTTCGCAGAAAAAACAGCAGGTCACTTTACCACACTTTAGCAACAATCCAATCGATTAACTGCGCTTCTCAAACCCTGTAAAATCAATTAAAAAGCGCACATAGTGCCAAGTATTGTCTAAAAAAGGCTACAACTTGCACCCCGTGTTCGCACTCCTGGGGGTAGTGCCTCCACCAAATAAGGGAAAAGACTGCGTCACTCTCCCCCTCGTGAGTGCACTTACCAGAAGCGCGTCTTGAATGTCAGCATATAACAATCATCCAGTGGTCAGCCAAGAAGGACCAGATTGTAAAGAAACATCCAGCTTTAAAGAGAATCTGTATTGTTAAAATCGCACAAAAATAAACATACCAGTGCGTTAGGGGATATCTCCTATTACCCTCTGTCACAATTTCGCCGCTCCTCGCCGCATTAAAAGTGGTTAAAAACAGTTTTAAAAAGTTTGTTTATAAACAAACAAAATGGCCACCAAAACAGGAAGTAGGTTGATGTACTGTATGTCCACACATAGAAAATACAACCATACACAAGCAGGCTGTATACAGCCTTCCTTTTGAATCTCAAGAGATCATTTGTGTGTTTGTGTGTTTCTTTCTCCCTGCAGAATCTCATGCACTGAAGTTTCAGGCTGCTCTTTTTTCTCCTGCAAACAGCTTTGCCCGTGTCTGTAATTCTTCAGTATGTGAAAGCCCAGCCAGCTCAGAGGACAATTTATCCAGCTTGTAAAAGATAAGAGAGAAGAGAGAAGCTGCTCTAATCTAAATAATACACAGGCAGTGTGCATAGAGGGGCCTGGAAGGGGGAATTCATAACAGAACCACAACACTGAAGAACTTGGCAGCCTTCCAGACACAGGCTGACAAGTCTGACAAGGGAAAGATACATTGATTTATTACAGAGACTGTGATAGCAGAAAGTGCTGCAGTAAGCCAGAACACATTAGAATAGCTTTTGGAACTTGTAGGATGATAAAAAACAGGATGCAATTTTTGTTACGGAGTCTCTTTAATAACGTATTTAGGCGGAATAACAGCGGGTACATACGCTCCTTACCATGGATACAATGGAGCCGCACGCCACCACACTGCCTTTCCTGCTCGTATCCTCGTGACGTCAGCGCGCCTGACGTCACGAGGATACGAGCAGGAAAGGCAGTGTGGTGGCGTGCGGCTCCATTGTATCCATGGTAAGGAGCGTATGTACCCGCTGTTATTCCGCCTAAATACGTTATTAAAGCTGGATGTTTCTTTACAATCTGGTCCTTCTTGGCTGACCACTGGATGATTAATATATGCTGACATTCAAGACGCGCTTCTGGTAAGTGCACTCACGAGGGGGAGAGTGACGCAGTCTTTTCCCTTATTTGGTGGAGGCACTACCCCCAGGAGTGCGAGCACGGGGTGCAAGTTGTAGCCTTTTTTAGACAATACTTGGCACTATGTGCGCTTTTTAATTGATTTTACAGGGTTTGAGAAGCGCAGTTAATCGATTGGACTGGTGAATTGATAAGGGGGGTCAGAGGGCAACCTGAGCTTGTGGGCAGGTGATTGGGTGCCCGCAAGGGGCAGATTAGGGTCTGATCTGATAGGTAAAAGTGACAGGTGGTGATAGGGGGTGATTGATGGGTGATTGATGGGTAATTAGTGGGTGTTTAGAGGAGAGAATAGATGTAAACAATGGATTTGGGAGGTGATCTGATGTCGGATCTGCGGGCGATCTATTGGTGTGGGGGGGTGATCAGATTGCCCGCAAGGGGCAGGTTAGGGGCTGATTGATGGGTGGCAGTGACAGGGGGTGATTGACGGGTGATTGACAGGTGATCAGGGGGGATAGATGCATACAGTACATGGGGGGGGGGGGGGGTCTGGGGAGAATCTGAGGGGTGGGGGGGTGATCAGGAGGGAGCAGGGGGCAGGGGGGGGATTAAAAAAAATAGCGTTTACAGATAGTGACAGGGAGTGATTGATGGGTGATAAGGGGGGTGATTGGGTGCAAACAGGGGTCTGGGGGTGGGCAGGGGGGGGTCTGATGGGTGCTGTGGGCGATCTGGGGCAGGGGGGTGGGGGAAATCAGTGTGCTTGGTGCAGACTAGGGTGGCTGCAGCCTGCCCTGGTGGTCCCTCGGACACTGGGACCACCAGGGCAGGAGGCAGCCTGTATAATACACTTTGTAAACATTACAAAGTGTATTATACACTTTGTATGCGGCGATCGTCGGGTTAACATCCCACCGGCGCTTCCGTATGGCCGGCGGGATGTTGCGGCGGGTGAGCGGCGCCAGGCGGAGGCGGAGGATCGCGTCACGGATGACGCGATCGCTCCGCCCATGCCCCTACAAGGACCGCCGCCATTTGTCTATACGGCGGTCCTTGCGGGGTCCACTTCCCGGCCGCCTCTGTGCGTTAGGCGGTCGGGAAGTGGTTAAGCAATTATAAGGAGTGCAATAAAAGTTGTAAAAAATAAATTAGGCTGGCAAAGATTGAAGCTGAAAATCAAATCAATAGGGATATCAAATCTAACCCAAAGAGGATTTACAAGTACATCAACTCTAAAAAAAGAAAGGTTGACTGTATTGGACTCCTAAAGGATGAGGGTGGGAACTCAATCGTGGATGACCAAGGTAAGGCAGAGTTATTAAATGCTTTCTTTGCTTCTGTCTTCACAAGGGAAACATCACTGTTGCAAATTACAGATGCAGAAGAGTCTCAATCTTCCAACTGTAATATTAAATTTAAAGAGGAACTCCAGTGAAAATAATGTAGTAAAAAAAGTGCTTCATTTTTTACCATAATTATGTATAAATGATTTAGTCAGTGTTTGCTCATTGTAAAATCTTTCCTCTCCCCGATTTACATTCTGCCATTTATTACATGGTGACATTTTTACTGTGGGCAGGTTATGTAGCTGCTCCTAGCTACATAAGACTGTTAGAGACAGCTGTAAACAGCTAATTCCTGTCTGTGAACATTGTTACATTGTGGCAGTTTGCCCAGAGTACCGCGGTACTCAGAGCTTCTTGTGGGAGGGGTTTAAAGGGACACTGTAGGGGGGTCAGGGGAAAATGAGTTGAACTTACCCGGGGCTTCTAATGGTCCCCCGCAGACATCCTGTGTTGGCGCAACCACTCACCGATGCTCCAGCCCCGCCTCCGGTTCACTTCTGGAATTTCAGACTTTAAAGTCTGAAAACCACTGCGCCTGCGTTGCCGTGTCCTCGATCCCGCTGATGTCATCAAGAGCGCACAGCGCAGGCCCAGTATGGGTCTGTGTCTGCGCAGTACACTCCTGGTGACATCAGCGGGAGTGAAGACATGGCAACGCAGGCGCAGTGGTTTTCTGACTTTAAAGTCAGAAATTCCAGAAGTGAACTGGAGGCGGGGCCGGAGCATTGGTGAGTGGCTGCGCCAACACAGGATGTCTGCGGGGGACCGTTAGAAGCCCCGGGTAAGTTCAACTCATTTTCCCCTGACCCCCCTACAGTATCCCTTTAAGCACAAAATCAGTCATACAGCGCTCCCTGATGGTCTGTTTGTGAAAATCATATTTCTCATGTAAAAGGGGGTATCAGCTAATGATTGGGATAAAGTTCAATTCTAGGTTGGAGTTTCTCTTTAAAGTGAACCTTAAGCCCCCCAAAAAAAGAGTTTTACTCACCTGGGGCTTCCAATAGCCCCCTGCAGCTGTCCGATGCCCTCGACATGACCCTCAGATCTTCCTGTCCCCGCAGGCGACCACTTCCGGTTTCGCCGTCAGGAGCAGACAGGCTGGGAACGCGAGTGATTCTTCGCGTTGCCAGCCACAATAGCGCCCCCTATGCTGCTATATTGTGGCTGGGAACGCGAAGAGTCACTCGCTTACCCAGCCTGTCGGCTCCTGACGGCAAAACCGGAAGTGGTCGCCGGCGGTGACAGGAAGATCGGAGGGACACGTCGAGGGCACCGGACAGCTGCAGGGGACTATTGGAAGCCCCGGGTGAGTAAAACGCATTTTTTGGGGGGGGGGGAGGGGCTTAAGGATCGCTTTATCGCAGGAAGAGATAAATTAAAAATAGACAAGGCACCTGGCCCGGAGGGCATGCATCCTCGGGTCCTAAGGTTGGGGATACACGGTACGTTTCTGTACCGTGTATCGACCAGCTGATAATATTCAGCTGGGCCGATCATGCCGCTCGACCCTCACCTGCTTGATCCCCGCCGGCGGACAATGGCAGGGAATCGAGCGCTGATAAGGAAGCACCGGCGGTGACGAGCGGTAATCGATCCATGCGCATGCACTGACGAGCGGGGACGCGGCTGGGTTCGATCCGGCGGCTAATCTAGCCGCTGGTCGACTCGCGTATTCCAGCCATAAGGAAATTAAGTTCAGTTATAGATAAGCCCCTTTATCTTATCTTTTGTGACTCTTTCAACTGGCAGAGTCCCAGTGGATTGGCGTGCAGCTCACGCTTTCCCATTATTTAAGTAGGGCAAAAAAACAGATCCAGGAAATTATAGACCTGTAAGCTTAAAGAGACTCTGTAACAAATTGTTTATCTTTATTTCTTCTATGCTATAAGTTCCTATGCCTTTTCTAATGTGGTCTGGCTTACTGCAGCTTTTCCTAATTGCACAGTAGCTGTGTTATCTCTGTTATATGATCTAATCTTCTCTCTATAGTCGGCACAGTCAGGCTGAGGCAGTCAGACTGGAATGTGCAGGGCTGCTTGTGATTAGCTAGAAGCTGTACACACCCCCTGCAGGCTCTGTGTGACTAACACACTCTGCTTAGCTGAGCCTATTAGAAGCTGGTTAGTTTGTTTGTAAACACTGCCTAAAACTGGCAATTACAAGCCAGGTTTGCAGCAGAGAATGGCAGAAACAGCACAGAGGGGACCAGGAGCACATAATGAATAGAATGGTATGCTTTTTATTGTAAGAATTTCAGAGTACAGATTCTCTTTAACATCAGTTGTATGCAAACTATTTGAAGGGTTACTAAGAGAGATACTATACATGACTTCATAGTAGAAAATAATCTTATTTCTCAGTATCAACATGGGTTTACTAAAGAAAGGTCCTGTTTGACCAACATGCTCACCTTTTATGAGGTAGTGAACGCTAATGTGGATATTGGGTACGCTGTAGATGTGATATACGTGGACTTTGCAAAGGCCTTCGACACTGTTCCACACAAAAGTCTGGTGCAACAGTTGAGAAAGCAAGGACTGGGGAAGAGTTTGTGTGCTTGGATAGGGAACTGGCTAATGGACAGAAAACAAAGAGTTGTAGTCAATGGATCATACTCAAAATGGATGACGGTAAGCAGTGGGGTCCCACAGGGGTCTGTACTGGGTCCAGTGCTCTTCAATTAATTTATTAATGACCTAGTAGATGCAGTAGTAAGCAATGTTGCTATTTTTGCAGATGACACAAAATTGTGCAGAATCATTAACTCACAGGAAGATAGGGACATACTGCAAAAGGATCTGGATAGGATGGCTATATGGGCACATAAATGGCAGATGAAATTCAATGTTGAAAAATGTAAAGTCATGCATTTTGGTCGTACCAATGGTCTAGCACCATACAAAATAAATGGGATACAGTTGGGGACATCAAACTTGGAGAAGGACTTAGGAGTACTCATCGACAACAAGTTAAATAATCATACTCAATGCCAAGCCGCTGCAGCTAAAGCTAACAAAATTTTGGGATGCATAAAAAGGGAAATAAAAACTCGAGATGCTAGCATAATATTGCCCGTTTTAACGCTCTAGTAAGATCACATCTGGAATATGGAATTCAGTTCTGGGCACCACATTACAGGAAAGATATTGCAGTTTTAGAGCAGATGCAGACAAGCAACAAAATTGATACGTGGGATGGAAGGTCTCAATTACCAAGAAAGGTTAGGTAAACTGGGTTTATTTAGTCTAGAGAAAAGACGCCTTAGAGGGTATCTAATTAACATGTATAAATAAGTCAGAGGGCAATATAAAAATTTGGCGGATGAGCTTTTTGTCCCTAGGCATTCTCAAAGGACTAGAGGACATGATCTGCGCATGGAGGAAAACATTTTAGCCATTTATTTAGGAAAGGGTTCTTTACAGTAAGAGTGATTAAGATGTGGAATGCATTGCCACAGGAAGTAGTTATGGAAAATTCTATACCTGCATTTAAAGGGGGCTTAGATGCTTTCCTTGCATTGAAGGACATCCATGGCTACAATTATTTATTATTTATTTGTTGTATTTATAAAGCGCCAACATATTACGCAGCGCTGGACATTAATTTAGGTTACAGACAATATTTAGGGGTGACAAACAGCAATATGACAATACAGGAATACAAGAAAACCAGATCACACAGCACAGTATGAGTACAAGGTAATGCTTAGTCACTGGATGGGAGCATGGAGATTAGGCAAGTTAGGTTCACTCAAATGCATAGCATGGGTGCACAGTAATAGAGGTGCATGATCAGGTAGGACACAAAAGGAGTGAGGACCCTGCCCAAAGGCTTACAATCTAGAGGGAGAGGTAGGGACACGAGAGGTAGGGGACCAGAGTTCGGCTGTGGGTTTAGAGCAATTGTGAGGGGTGGTAGGCAAGAGTGAAAAGGTGAGTTTTGAGGGCCTTCTTGAAGGTGTTGAAGGAGGGGGCTGCCCTAATGGGTGGAGGTAGGGAGTTCCATAGTGTCGGAGCGGCTCTTGAGAAGTCTTGGAGGCGTGCATGGGACTGGGTGATGCGGGGGACGGTCAGGCGAAGTTCATTGGAGGAGCGGAGTGAGCGGCTTGGTGTGTATCTCTGAGTAAGATCAGAAATGTAGGTTGGACAGGTTTTGTGGATGGATTTGTAGGTCAGACACAATATCTTGAATCTGATTCTGGACTGGATAGGAAGCCAGTGGAGGGATTCACGGAGGGGAGCCGCCCTGGTAGAGCGATGGGAGGAGTGGATAATTCTGGCAGCCGCATTCATGATGGACTGCAGTGGGGCTATTCGGGTCTTAGGGAGTCCAGACAGAAGGGCATTGCAGTAGTCGAGGCGGGAAATTATGAGGGCATGGATGAGGAGTTTGGTGGTGGCAGGGGTCAGGAAAGGGCGAATCTTACAGATGTTACGAAGGTGGAAGTTGCAGGACTTTGTGAGGTTTTGGATGTGGGGAGTGAAGGAGAGTGGGTGACACCCAGACAGCGGGCTTGAGAGGTAGGGTGAATAGTAGTGTGGTTAACAGTGACCTGCACATCTGGGAGGTCCAGGGATGACCGGGGTGGGAAGATCATAAATTCCGTTTTGTCTAGATTTAGTTTTAGGAACCTAGCGGACATCCAGGAGGAGATGGCAGATAGGCAGGAGGAGACCTTGTCCATGGTAGTGGTGGATATGTCAGGGGTGTGGAGATAGATTTGGGTGTCATCTGCATACAGATGATAGTTAAAACCCATGGAGGAGATAACAATTACTAGGAATGCCCAATGATGTTGATCCAGGGATTTTATCTGATTGCCATCTGGAGTCGGGAAGGAATTTTTTCCCTTTTGGGGCTAATTGGACCATGCTTTGTAAGGGTTTTTCGCCTTTCTCTGGATCAACAGGGATATATGAGGGAACAGGCTGGTGTTCTCTGCTTGAACTCGATGGACGTATGCCTTTTTTCAACCCAAGTAACTATACGGCCCTCAGAAAATCATCAGTCGTCTGGAAAATCGCAACGTGGGTACATAGCTTTAAAAAAAAAGTTCACAAAAGATCCAGACCAAAGATATTTATCTCTCAGTCTTTCAGATCCATCCTGGTGGATCTGATCTGCAGATGACTGTCTGTTAACCAGTTCACCCCCAAGGGTTTTTATCCTAACGGACCAGAGCAATTTTCAGTTGTCAGTGCTCCTCCCTTTTATTCCCTAATAACTTTATTACTACTTATCACAATAAAATGATCTATACCTCGTTTTTTTCCGCCACCAATTAGGCTTTCTGTGGATAGTGCATTTTGCTAAGAATTTTTTTTATTCTAAATGCATTTTAACCACTTGAGGACCTAGGGCTTTCTACCCCTTAAGGACCGGCCACTTTTTTTCCATTCAGACCACTGCAGCTTTCACGGTTTATTGCTCGCTCATACAACCTACCACCTAAATGAATTTTGGCTCCTTTTCTTGTCACTAATAAAGCTTTCTTTTGATGCTATTTGATTGCTCCTGCGATTTTTACTTTTTATTATATTCATCAAAAAAGACATGAATTTTGGCAAAAAAATGATTTTTTTAACTTTCTGTGCTGACATTTTTCAAATAAAGTAAAATTTCTGTATACATGCAGCGCGAAAAATGTGGACAAACATGTTTTTGATAAAAAAAAACCCATTCAGTGTATATTTATTGGTTTGGGTAAAAGTTATAGCGTTTACAAACTATGGTGCCAAAAGTGAATTTTCCCATTTTCAAGCATCTCTGACTTTTCTGACCCCCTGTCATGTTTCATGAGGGGCTAGAATTCCAGGATAGTATAAATACCCCCCAAATGACCCCATTTTGGAAAGAAGACATCCCAAAGTATTCACTGAGAGGCATAGTGAGTTCATAGAAGATATTATTTTTTGTCACAAGTAAGCGGAAAATGACACTTTGTGAGGAAAAAAAAAAAAAAAAAAAGTTTCCATTTCTTCTAACTTGCGACAAAAAAAAATGAAATCTGCCACGGACTCACCATGCCCCTCTCTGAATACCTTGAAGGGTCTACTTTCCAAAATGGGATCATTTGTGGGGTGTGTTTACTGTCCTGACATTTTGGGGGGTGCTAAATTGTAAGCACCCCTGTAAAGCCTAAAGGTGCTCATTGGACTTTGGACCCCTTAGCGCAGTTAGGCTGCAAAAAAGTGCCACACATGTGGTATTGCCGTACTCAGGAGAAGTAGTATAATGTGTTTTGAGGTGTATTTTTACACATACCCATGCTGGGTGGGAGAAATATCTCTGTAAATGACAATTTGTTAATTTTTTTTACACACAATTGTCCATTTACAGAGATATTTCTCCCACTCAGCATGGGTATGTGTAAAAATACACCACAAAACACATTATACTACTTCTCCTGAGTACGGCGATACCACATGTGTGGCACTTTTTTGCACCCTAACTGCGCTAAAGGGCCCAAAGTCCAATGAGTACCTTTAGGATTTCACAGGTCATTTTGAGAAATTTCGTTTCAAGACTACTCCTCACGGTTTAGGGCCCCTAAAATGCCAGGGCAGTATAGGAACCCCACAAATGACCCCATTTTAGAAAGAAGACACCCCAAGGTATTCCGTTAGTAGTATGGCGAGTTCATAGAAGATTTTATTTTTTGTCACAAGTTAGCGGAAAATGACACTTTGTGAAAAAACACAATTAAAATCAATTTCCGCTAACTTTTGACAAAAAATAAAATCTTCTATGAACTCACCATACTCCTAACGGAATACCTTGGGGTGTCTTCTTTCTAAAATGGGGTCATTTGTGGGGTTCCTATACTGCCCTGGCATTTTAGGGGCCCTAAACCGTGAGGAGTAGTCTTGAAACGAAATTTCTCAAAATGACCTGTGAAATCCTAAAGGTACTCATTGGACTTTGGGCCCTTTAGCGCACTTAGGGTGCAAAAAAGTGCCACACATGTGGTATCGCCATACTCGGGAGAAGTAGTACAATGTGTTTTGGGGTGTATTTTTACACATACCCATGCTGGGTGGGAGAAATTTCTATGTAAATGGACAATTGTGTGTAAAAAAATCAAACAATTGTCATTTACAGAGATATTTCTCCCACTTAGCATGGGTATGTGTAAAAATACACCCCAAAACGCATTATACTACTTCTCCTGAGTACGGCGGTACCACATGTGTGGCACTTTTTTACACCCTAAGTACGCTAAGGGGCCCAAAGTCCAATGAGTACCTTTAGGATTTCACAGGTCATTTTTGTTTCAAGACTACTCCTCACGGTTTAGGGCCCCTAAAATGCCAGGGCAGTATAGGAACCCCACTAATGACCCCATTTTAGAAAGAAGACACCCCAAGGTATTCCGTTAGGAGTATGGTGAGTTCATAGAAGTTTTTATATTTTTGTCACAAGTTAGCGGAAATTGATTTTAATAGTTTTTTTTCACAAAGTGTCATTTTCCGCTAACTTGTGACAAAAAATAAAATCTTCTATGAACTCACCATACTCCGTACGGAATACCTTTGGGTGTCTTCTTTCTAGAATGGGGTCATTTGTGGGGTTCCTATACTGCCCTGGCATTTTAGGGGCCCTAAACCGTGAGGAGTAGTCTTGAAACCAAATGTCGCAAAATGACCTGTGAAATCCTAAAGGTACTCATTGGACTTTGGGCCCCTTAGCGTACTTAGGGTGTAAAAAAGTGCCACACATGTGGTACCGCTGTACTCAGGAGAAGTAGTATAATGCGTTTTGGGGTGTATTTTTACACATACCCATGCTAAGTGGGAGAAATATCTCTGTAAATGACAATTGTTTGATTTTTTTACACACAATTGTCCATTTACATAGAAATTTCTCCCACCCAGCATGGGTATGTGTAAAAATACACCCCAAAACACATTATACTACTTTTCCTGAGTACGGCGGTACCACATGTGTGACACTTTTTTGCAGCCTAGGTGCGCTAAGGGGCCCAACGTCCTATTCACAGGTCATTTTGAAGCATTTGTTTTCTAGACTACTCCTCGCGGTTTAGGGCCCCTAAAATGCCAGGGCAGTATAGGAACCCCACAAGTGACCCCATTTTAGAAAGAAGACACCCCAAGGTATTCCGTTAGGTGTATGGCAAGTTCATAGAAGATTTTATTTTTTGTCACAAGTTAGTGAAAAATGACACTTTGTGAAAAAAAACTAATAAAAATTAATTTCCGCTAACTTTTGACAAAAAATTAAATCTTCTATGAACTCGTCATACACCTAACATAATACCTTGGGGTGTCTTTTTTTTCTAAAATGGGGTCACTTGTGGGGTTCCTATACCGCCCTGGCATTTTACAGGCCCAAAACCGTGAGTAGTCTGGAAACCAAATGTCTCAAAATGACTGTTCAGGGGTATAAGCATCTGCAAATTTTGATGACAGGTGGTCTATGAGGGGGCGAATTTTGTGGAACCGGTCATAAGCAGGGTGGGCTTTTAGATGACAGGTTGTATTGGGCCTGATCTGATGGATAGGAGTGCTAGGGGGGTGACAGGAGGTGATTGATGGGTGTCTCAGGGGGTGGTTAGAGGGGAAAATAGATGCAATCCATGCACTGGGGAGGTGATCGGAAGGGGGTCTGAGGGTTTGGCCGAGTGATCAGGAGCCCACACGGGGCAAATTGGGGCCTGATCTGATGGGTAGGTGTGCTAGGGGGTGACAGGAGGTGATTGATGGGTGTCTCAAGGTGTGATTAGAGGGGGGAATGGATGCAAGCAATGCACTGGCGAGGTGATCAGGGCTGGGGTCTGAGGGCATTCTGAGGGTGTGGGCGGGTGATTGAGTGCCCTAGGGGCAGATAGGGGTCTAATCTGATAGGTAGCAGTGACAGGGGGTGATTGATGGGTAATTAGTGGGTGTTTAGGGTAGAGAATAGATGGAAACACTGCGCTTGGGTGGTGATCTGATGTCGGATCTGCGGGCGATCTATTGGTGTGGGTGGGTGATCAGTTTGCCCGCAAGGGGCAGGTTAGGGGCTGATTGATGGGTGGCAGTGACAGCGGGTGATTGATGGGTGGCAGTGACAGCGGGTGATTGATGGGTGGCAGTGACAGGGGGTGATTGATGGGTGATTGATAGGTGATTGACAGGTAATCAGTGGGTTATTACAGGGGAGAACAGATGTAAATATTGCACTGGCGAATTGATAAGGGGGGGTCTGAGGGGCAATCTGAGCGTGTAGGCGGTCGATTGGGTGCCCGCAAGGGCAGATTAGGGTCTGATCTGATAGGTAACAGTGACAGGTGGTGATAGGGAGTGATTGATGGGTGATTGATGGGTAATTAGTGGGTGTTTAGAGGAGAGAATAGATGGAAACACTGCGCTTGGGTGGTGATCTGATGTCGGATCTGCGGGCGATCTATTGGTGTGGGTGGGTGATCAGATTGCCCGCAAGGGGCAGGTTAGGGGCTGATTGTTGGGTGGCAGTGGACAGGGGGTGATTGAGGGGTGATAGGTGATTGGCAGGTGATTGACAGGTGATCAGTGGGTTATTACAGGAAGGACAGATGTAATTAATGCACTGGCGAATTGATAAGGGGGGGGCGGGGGGGGGGTCTGAGGGCAATCTGAGCGTGGTGGGCAGGTGATTGGGTGCCCGCAAGGGGCAGATTAGGGGTCTGATCTGATAGGTAACAGTGACAGGTGGTGATAGGGGGTGATTGATGGGTAATTAGTGGGTTGTTTAGAGAAGATAACAGATGTAAACGATACATTTTGGGAGGTAATCTGACGGCGGGTTTGCGGGCGATCTAATGGTGTGGGTGGGTGATCAGATTGCCCGCAAGGGGCAGGTTAGGGGCTGATTGATGGGTGGCAGTGACAGGGGGTGATTGATGGGTGATAGGTGATTGGCAGGTGATTGACAGGTGATCAGTGGGTTATTACAGGGAAGAACAGATGTAATTAATGCACTGGTGAATTGATAAGGGGGGGTCAGAGGGCAATCTGAGCGTGTGGGCGGGTGATTGGGTGCCCGCAAGGGGCAGATTAGGGTCTGATCTGATAGGTAAAAGTGACAAGTGGTGATAGGGGGTGATTGATGGGTGATTGATGGGTAATTAGTGGGTGTTTAGAGGAGAGAATAGATGTAAACAATGGATTTGGAGGTGATCTGATGTCGGATCTGTGGGCGATCTATTGGTGTGGGGGGGTGATCAGATTGCCCGCAAGGGGCAGGTTAGGGGCTGATTGATGGGTGGCAGTGACAGGGGGTGATTGATGGGTGATAGGTGATTGGCAGGTGATTGACAGTGATTGACAGGTGATCAGTGGGTTATTACAGGGAAGAACAGATGTAATTAATGCACTGGTGAATTGATAAGGGGGGGTCAGAGGGCAATCTGAGCGTGTGGGCGGGTGATTGGGTGCCCGCAAGGGGCAGATTAGGGTCTGATCTGATAGGTAAAAGTGACAAGTGGTGATAGGGGGTGATTGATGGGTGATTGATGGGTAATTAGTGGGTGTTTAGAGGAGAGAATAGATGTAAACAATGGATTTGGGAGGTGATCTGATGTCGGATCTGTGGGCGATCTATTGGTGTGGGGGGGTGATCAGATTGCCCGCAAGGGGCAGGTTAGGGGCTGATTGATGGGTGGCAGTGACAGGGGTGATTGACGGGTGATTGATGGGTGATTGACGGGTGATTGACAGGTGATTGACAGGTGATTGACAGGTGATCAGGGGGATAGATGCATACAGTAAACAGGGGGGGGGGTGGTCTGGGGGGGGGGGTCTGGGAGAATCTGAGGGGTGGGGGGTGATCAGGAGGGGGCAGGGAGCAGGGGGGGGATAAAAAAAAAATAGCGTTGACAGATAGTGACAGGGAGTGATTGATGGGTGATTAGGGGGGTGATTGGGTGCAAACAGGGGTCTGGGGGGTGGGCAGGGGGGGGTCTGATGGGTGCTGTGGGCGATCTGGGGCGGGGGGGGGGAGAAAATCAGTGTGCTTGGTGCAGACTAGGGTGGCTGCAGCCTGCCCTGGTGGTCCCTCGGACACTGGGACCACCAGGGCAGGAGGCAGCCTGTATAATACACTTTGTAAACATTACAAAGTGTATTATACACTTTGTATGCGGCGATCGCGGGGTTAACATCCCGCCGGCGCTTCCGTATAGCCGGCGGGATGTTGCGGCGAGCGAGCGGTGACAGGCGCCGGCGGAGGATCGCGTCACGGATGACGCGATCGCTCCGCCCATGCCCTTAAATGGACCGCCGCCTCTGTGGGTGAGGCCGTCCTGCAGGGCTCCACTTCCCCGCCGCCCCTGTGTAGTGGGCGGTCGGGAAGTGGTTAATGAGAAAAACAGAAAAAAAAAATATTATTTCTCAGTTTTTAGCCATTATAGTTTTAAAATTAAACATTCTCCTGTGGATAAAACAAACACGTTTTATTTGCCCAGTTGTTCCGATTATTAAACCATTTAAATTATGTCCCTATCACAATGTATGGCGACAGGATATAATTATGAAATATAAGTGTTATTTTTCTGTTATGTTTTTTTTTTCTGGCCATAATCACAAGCCCCTATGTAATAAATTAAAATTAATTCCCCCCCCCCCCCCCCTAAAATATAGAATAAAAAGCTGAGCCCTAAGGCAACTTATTTATTTTTTTTAAGCTGATTTTTTTTTTAACAAGTCTTTTTTTTTTGGGGGGGGGGGGGGGAGGGCGGAGGGTTGGAAGTGTAATTTTATTAATGATGTGTATATACTTGAAAATTCATGTATTTTGTAGGTGTAATATACTTTTTGAACACGTTATAGGAAGTGTTCACTTTTTTTTTTTTTTTTTTTTTACTACACTTTATTTAATTGTACATTTCCTGTTTTTGTGAATGGACGTAGCCGCTGTTCGCGGTCACGTCCATTCACTCCAGGCACTGTGATTGGGTAGAGGACCGTTCGGTCTTCTTCCCCAATCACCCAGCACGGGATCCCGATGGGAACAGCGGTGGTAGCGGCGCGCACACGGCGGTAGCAGCGGCGGGAATGTGTGACGTGTTAAAACGTCATGTTGCCGTTAATAACGGTAAGCATGACGTTTTAATACGATAGGATGCCGTTAAATGGTTAAAGGGAAGGTCCAAGCAAAATAAAAAAAAGAGTTTCACTTACCTGGGGATTCTACCAGCCCCATGCAGCCATCCTGTGCCCTCGTAGTCACTCACTGCTGCTCCAGTCCCCCGCTGGCAGCTTGCCGACCTCGGAGGTCGGCGGGCTGCATTGCGTACATTTTTACACATTCCCGCTAGTGCAGGAACATTAACACATACATTTTTACGCGTTAGAGTGACTACAAGGGCACAGGATGGCTGCATGGAGTGACTACGAGGGCACAGGATGGCTGCATGGGGCTGGTAGAAGCCCCCAGGTAAGTGAAACTCATTTTTTTATTTTGCTTGGACCTTACCTTTAACCACTTCAGGATTATGCGTACGCATAAGTACGCCCCTGAATCCTGAAGCGGTTTCCATGGAAACGGCCGCTCGTATGTCAGTTCACGGAGGGTGTCTCCGTGATCACCCTGCGAGCCTCCGATCGCGGCTCGCAGGGTAAATGTAAACACGCGGGGAAGATCTTCCCCGCTGTTTACATACATACGGTGCTGCTGCGTACCAACGCCGTAGAGGAGATCGGCGATCCCCGGTCTCTGATTAGCCGGGGATCGCTGGCATCTGATAGGCTGAAGTCTATCTGAGGTGGCGCAGGACGGATTTCCATCCTGCGCAGCCCATAATGAACAGGGGAGGGAGGGAAGGAGGCAGAGGGAGGAATAGCGCTGCGGAGGGGGGCTTTGAGAAGTGCCCCGAGCTAGGCACAGCATGGCGGCGGGGATCAGATCCCCCCAGCAGGACATCCCCCTAGTGGGGAAAAAAGGGGGGGGGGGGGAGTCTGATCGCCCTGCCTGCTATCTGATCTGTGCTGCGGGCTGAAGAGCCCCCGCAGCACAGATCAGCCAAACCACCCGAAACCCGGAAGTGGTTAAAAAAGGTGTGTATGAGGTCTGCAGGTATAGACTATAAATAGCATTTTGCAAGAACTGATCTTTTACAGGAACTTATCTTTTGCATGTGTACAGACAGCATCTTTAGAAAGATCAGTCTTTCAAACCTCCGTGACAAACCTATGCAACAGATACATTCCTCAGTTTGCAAAGATGATCTGATGGGTGTACTCCGCTTAGTAGACTAGACTGTGTAGATATGCTCTCATACTACATGTAAGGTGGTAAAATTGGTCTGTGATTTTTCATTTTACAAAGACTTTTATCTCGTGTGTACCTAACCTCAGACTTGGTTCACATTTGATCCTAACATGGTTCGATTCATGAAAGACATGTTGGCGCATCCTTCAAAGGCTCGGTTTAGACCTGTGCCAAAATACCCAGAATGGGCCAGTGTTGCAGCAACAGAGCATAAAATTCCTGACCTGTATATTTTTTCTGGATGCCGCACAGGTCTACTCCTTCACTACACACGCAATATCAACCTTTTTAATACTGAGGTGCAGTTAAAGGGAACCTGAAGCGAGAGGCTTATGGAGGCTACTAGATTTATTTCCTTTTAAACAATACCAGTTGCCTGGTGTTCTGCTGATCTTTCAGGCTAGGAGCACACTAGGCAGCGAGGAAAATCATGTGTTTTCTGCACTGTCCGTTTTAATTCTTTGGCATCTTTTTGCATGCAATGGCGTTTTTTTTTATGCGGTTTTGGTGCTATTGCATTTTTTCAATATATTACCTTGATCATTGGAGTAAAGTACAGTATCATTTTTTTACATGCTTTGTTGAAATTGTAGCAAGTTGTGCATTTTGAAAAATGCTCAGTGTAAAACGCACATACATGCATTTTTTAATGTGGCCTATAGACTTTCATTATGGGTAAAAATGCTAGCTTTGTCCGCAACACTAGCAATTCTGCCTAATATACCACAGCCTGATGCATCAGACGTGTCTGAATCACACACCTGAAACAAGCATGCTGCTAATCTTTTTTGGCTCGGAACACACTATACAGAAATGCTAGCATTGCAGAAAACTGTAGTGTTTTGCCCTTAATGAAAGCCTATGAGCTGCATGTAAAAACACATATATGTGCATTTTACAGTGTGTTTTTGAAAATGCACAACCTGCTGCATAATTTTTAAAGTCGCATGTAAAACCCATTTAACCACTTCCCGATAGCCGTATGTACAATTGGCGGCCGGGAAGTGCACCCCGCAAGGACCGCCGTATTGACAAATGGCGGCGGTCCTTGTAGGGGCATGGGCGGAGCGATCGCGTCATCCGTGACGCGATCCTCCGCCTCCGCCTGGCGCCGCTCACCCGCCGCAACATCCCGCCGGCCATACGGAAGCGCCGGCGGGATGTTAACCCGACGATCGCCGCATACAAAGTGTATAATACACTTTGTAATGTTTACAAAGTGTATTATACAGGCTGCCTCCTGCCCTGGTGGTCCCAGTGTCCGAGGGACTACCAGGGCAGGCTGCAGCCACCCTAGTCTGCACCAAGCACACTGATTTTGTACCCCCCCTGCCCCAGATCGCCCACAGCACCCATCAGACCCCCCCCCCCTGCCCACGCCCCAGACCCCTGTTTGCACCCAATCACCCCCCTAATCACCCATCAATCACTCCCTGTCACTATCTGTCAACGCTATTTTTTTTTATCCCCCCCCCTGCTCCCTGCCCCCTCCTGATCACCCCCCACCCCTCAGATTCTCCCCAGACCCCCCCCCAGACCACCCCCCCCCTGTTTACTGTATGCATCTATCCCCCTGATCACCTGTCAATCACCTGTCAATCACCCATCAATCACCCCCTGTCACTGCCACCCATCAATCAGCCCCTAACCTGCCCCTTGCGGGCAATCTGATCACCCCCCCACACCAATAGATCGCCCGCAGATCCGACATCAGATCACCTCCCAAATCCATTGTTTACATCTATTCTCTCCTCTAAACACCCACTAATTACCCATCAATCACCCATCAATCACCCCCTATCACCACCTGTCACTTTTACCTATCAGATCAGACCCTAATCTGCCCCTTGCGGGCACCCAATCACCCGCCCACACGCTCAGATTGCCCTCTGACCCCCCCTTATCAATTCACCAGTGCATTAATTACATCTGTTCTTCCCTGTAATAACCCACTGATCACCTGTCAATCACCTATCACCCATCAATCACCCCCTGTCACTGCCACCCATCAATCAGCCCCTAACCTGCCCCTTGCGGGCAATCTGATCACCCACCCACACCATTAGATCGCCCGCAAACCCGCCGTCAGATTACCTCCCAAATGTATCGTTTACATCTGTTATCTTCTCTAAACACCCACTAATTACCCATCAATCACCCATCAATCACCCCCTATCACCACCTGTCACTGTTACCTATCAGATCAGACCATAATCTGCCCCTTGCGGGCACCCAATCACCCGCCCACACGCTCAGATTGCCCTCAGACCCCCCCCCCCTTATCAATTCGCCAGTGCATTAATTACATCTGTCCTTCCCTGTAATAACCCACTGATCACCTGTCAATAACCTGCCAATCACCTATCACCCATCAATCACCCCCTGTCACTGCCACCCAACAATCAGCCCCTAACCTGCCCCTTGCGGGCAATCTGATCACCCACCCACACAAATAGATCGCCCGCAGATCCGACATCAGATCACCACCCAAGCGCAGCGTTTACATCTATTCTCTCCTCTAAACACCCACTAATTACCCATCAATCACCCCCTATCACCACCTGTCACTGTTACCCATCAGATCAGACCCTAATCTGCCCCTTGCGGGCTCCCAATCACCCGCCTACACGCTCAGATTGCCCTCAGACCCCCCCTTATCAATTCGCCAGTGCAATATTTACATCTGTCCTTCCCTGTAATAACCCACTGATCACCTGTCAATCACCTGCCAATCACCTATCACCCATCAATCACCCCCTGTCACTGCCACCCATCAATCACCCCCTGTCACTGCCACCCATCAATCACCCGCTGTCACTGCCACCCATCAATCAGCCCCTAACCTGCCCCTTGCGGGCAAACTGATCACCCACACCAATAGATCGCCCGCAGATCCGACATCAGATCACCACCCAAGCGCAGTGTTTCCATCTATTCTCTACCCTAAACACCCACTAATTACCCATCAATCACCCCCTGTCACTGCTACCTATCAGATTAGACCCCTATCTGCCCCTAGGGCACTCAATCACCCGCCCACACCCTCAGAATGCCCTCAGACCCCAGCCCTGATCACCTCGCCAGTGCATTGCTTGCATCTTTTCCCCCCTCTAATCACACCTTGAGACACCCATCAATCACCTCCTGTCACCCCCTAGCACACCTACCCATCAGATCAGGCCCCAATTTGCCCCGTGTGGGCTCCTGATCACTCGGCCAAACCCTCAGATCCCCCTCAGACCCTCTTCCGATCACCTCCCCAGTGCATTGATTGCATCTATTTTCCCCTCTAACCACCCCCTGAGACACCCATCAATCACCTCCTGTCACCCCCCTAGCACTCCTATCCATCAGATCAGGCCCAATACAACCTGTCATCTAAAAGGCCACCCTGCTTATGACCGGTTCCACAAAATTCGCCCCCTCATAGACCACCTGTCATCAAAATTTGCAGATGCTTATACCCCTGAACAGTCATTTTGAGACATTTGGTTTCCAGACTACTCACGGTTTTGGGCCTGTAAAATGCCAGGGCGGTATAGGAACCCCACAAGTGACCCCATTTTAGAAAAAAAGACACCCCAAGGTATTTTGTTAGGTGTATGACGAGTTCATAGAAGATTTTATTTTTTGTCAAAAGTTAGCGGAAATTAATTTTTATTGTTTTTTTTTCACAAAGTGTCATTTTTCACTAACTTGTGACAAAAAATAAAATCTTCTATGAACTCGCCATACACCTAACAGAATACCTTGGGGTGTCTTCTTTCTAAAATGGGGTCACTTGTGGGGTTCCTATACTGCCCTGGCATTTTAGGGCCCCTAAACCGCGAGGAGTAGTCTACAAAACAAATGCTTCAAAATGATCTGTGAATAGGACGTTGGGCCCCTTAGCGCACCTAGGCTGCAAAAAAGTGTCACACATGTGGTACCGCCGTACTCAGGAAAAGTAGTATAATGTGTTTTGGGGTGTATTTTTACACATACCCATGCTGGGTGGGAGAAATTTCTATGTAAATGGACAATTGTGTGTAAAAAAATCAAACAATTGTCATTTACAGAGATATTTCTCCCACTTAGCATGGGTATGTGTAAAAATACACCCCAAAACGCATTATACTACTTCTCCTGAGTACGGCGGTACCACATGTGTGGCACTTTTTTACACCCTAAGTACGCTAAGGGGCCCAAAGTCCAATGAGTACCTTTAGGATTTCACAGGTCATTTTGCGACATTTGGTTTCAAGACTACTCGTCACGGTTTAGGGCCCCTAAAATGCCAGGGCAGTATAGGAACCCCACAAATGACCCCATTCTAGAAAGAAGACACCCAAAGGTATTCCGTACGGAGTATGGTGAGTTCATAGAAGATTTTATTTTTTGTCACAAGTTAGCGGAAAATGACACTTTGTGAAAAAAAACTATTAAAATCAATGTCCGCTAACTTGTGACAAAAAAATAAAAACTTCTATGAACTCACCATACTCCTAACGGAATACCTTGGGGTGTCTTCTTTCTAAAATGGGGTCATTAGTGGGGTTCCTATACTGCCCTGGCATTTTAGGGGCCCTAAACCGCGAGGAGTAGTCTTGAAACAAAAATGACCTGTGAAATCCTAAAGTTACTCATTGGACTTTGGGCCCCTTAGTGCAGTTAGGGTGCAAAAAAGTGCCACACATGTGGTATCGCCGTACTCGGGAGAAGTAGTATAATGTGTTTTGGGGTGTATTTTTACACATACCCATGCTGGGTGGGAGAAATACCTCTGTAAATGACAATCTTTTGATTTTTTTACACACAATTGTCCATTTACAGAGGTATTTCTCCCACCCAGCATGGGTATGTGTAAAAATACACCCCAAAACACATTGTACTACTTCTCCCGAGTATGGCGATACCACATGTGTGGCACTTTTTTGCACCCTAACTGCGCTAAAGGGCCCAAAGTCCAATGAGTACCTTTAGGATTTCACAGGTCATTTTGAGAAATTTCGTTTCAAGACTACTCCTCACGGTTTAGGGCCCCTAAAATGCCAGGGCAGTATAGGAACCCCACAAATGACCCCATTTTAGAAAGAAGACACCCCAAGGTATTCCGTTAGTAGTATGGCGAGTTCATAGAAGATTTTATTTTTTTGTCACAAGTTAGCGGAAATTGATTTTAATTGTGTTTTTTCACAAAGTGTCTTTTTCCGCTAACTTTTGACAAAAAATAAAATCTTCTATGAACTCACCATACTCCTAACGGAATACCTTGGGGTGTCTTCTTTCTAAAATGGGGTCATTTGTGGGGTTCCTATACTGCCCTGGCATTTTAGGGGCCCTAAACCGTGAGGAGTAGTCTTGAAACGAAATTTCTCAAAATGACCTGTGAAATCCTAAAGGTACTCATTGGATTTTGGGCCCTTTAGCGCAGTTAGGGTGCAAAAAAGTGCCACACATGTGGTATCGCCGTACTCAGGAGAAGTAGTATAATGTGTTTTGTGGTGTATTTTTACACATACCCATGCTGAGTGGGAGAAAGATCTCTGTAAATGGACAATTGTGTGTTATAAAAATTAACAAATTGTCATTTACAGAGATATTTCTCCCACCCAGCATGGGTATGTGTAAAAATACACCCCAAAACACATTATACTACTTCTCCTGAGTACGGCAATACCACATGTGTGGCACTTTTTTGCAGCCTAACTGCGCTAAGGGGTCCAAAGTCCAATGAGCACCTTTAGGCTTTACAGGGGTGCTTACAATTTAGCACCCACCAAAATGTCAGGACAGTAAACACACCCCACAAATGACCCCATTTTGGAAAGTAGACCCTTCAAGGTATTTAGAGAGGGGCATGGTGAGTCCGTGGCAGATTTCATTTTTTTTTGTCGCAAGTTAGAAGAAATGGAAACTTTTTTTTTTTTTTTCTTTCTCACAAAGTGTCATTTTCCGCTTACTTGTGACAAAAAATAATATCTTCTATGAACTCACTATGCCTCTCAGTGAATACTTTGGGATGTCTTCTTTCCAAAATGGGGTCATTTGGGGGGTATTTATACTATCCTGGAATTCTAGCCCCTCATGAAACATGACAGGGGGTCAGAAAAGTCAGAGATGCTTGAAAATGGGAAAATTCACTTTTTGCACCATAGTTTGTAAACGCTATAACTTTTACCCAAACCAATAAATATACACTGAATGGGTTTTTTTTTATCCAAAACATGTTTGTCCACATTTTTCGCGCTGCATGTATACAGAAATTTTACTTTATTTGAAAAATGTCAGCACAGAAAGTTAAAAAAATCATTTTTTTGCCAAAATTCATGTCTTTTTTGATAAATATAATAAAAAGTAAAAATCGCAGGAGCGATCAAATAGCACCAAAAGAAAGCTTTATTAGTGACAAGAAAAGGAGCCAAAATTCATTTAGGTGGTAGGTTGTATGAGCGAGCAATAAACCGTGAAAGCTGCAGTGGTCTGAATGGAAAAAAAGTGGCCGGTCCTTAAGGGGTAGAAAGCCCTAGGTCCTCAAGTGATTAATGTATCTCAATGGAGACGCAGAGGAATGCAGCTTTACATGCGTTTTTTTTTACATACAAATATGATACACTATTTTACTCTATTGATAAGGGAAAATAATAAAAATGCAAATGCATGCAAAACAGGACCAAAAACAGAGCAAAAAATAAAAACGCACAGCGCAGAAAATGCTTGTGTTTTCCCAGTGAGAGAACCTGATCTGCATGGTTGTTCAGGGTCTGTGCCTAAAAGTATTCGTAGGACAGCCAGGCAAATTGCATTGTTTAATCATTTCACCTAGAAGGGTTTTTCCTCTTAAAAAAAACAAAAAAACAGCGAGTTTCACCTGTCAGCGCTCCTTCCATTCATTCGCCTTTAACTTTATTACTACTTATCACAACAAAACAACCTATATCTTGGTTTTCTTCACCACCAATTAGGCTTTCTTTGGGGGTACTTTTTGCTAAGAATTATTTTGTTCTAAAAGTGAGGTTTCGGTCATTATAATTTTAAAATAATAAATGCTACCGTAATTAAAGCCCACACATTTTATTTGCCCATTTTCCCGGTTATTGCAATGTTTAACATTTTTCCCTAATACAATGTATGGTGCCAATATTTCATTTGGAAATAAAGGTGCATTTTTTTCAGTTTTGCATCTATCCCTGATTACAAGCCCATACTTTATAAAGTAATAGTCATATACCCTCTTGACATACATATTAAAAAAGTTCAGTCCCTAAGATAACTATTTATGTATTTTTATTATTATTATTTACATAGTTACATAGTTACTTGGGTTGAAAAAAGACACGTCCATCAAGTTCAACCAGTTCAAAAAAAGAAAATAAATTTGCTAACTATTGGGGAGTGTGGGAGGTCAGGGGTTAATTTAAAAAGTAAAAATAGCTACTTTATTGAAAAGGAAAAAAAAAAAAGCAGATGTAATTTTACTATTTGGCCCCAAGATATCCTCGGAGGTGTCTTCCATACAGGCTCGTACTGACCCACCGGGGTTCCAGTAATTTTCCCAGGGGGCCCGCCTCCCCATCTCCGGTGGGCCCCGCACAGTGCTGCCCTGCACAAGTGTTTGACAATATTCAGCAGTAGAAGAGCCAGGGCACCACCTACTTCTCCTGCTTCCTCCCCCCTTGATGTTCCTTCAGCTGCGTGTCAGCGTTCCGCAGCTACTGTGGCAAGAAATTTGGACTAGAGGAGTGAGGAGCAGTGGAGTGAGCCGATCACTGGAAGCTGTACCATGAGGAGAGAGGAAGATCAGAGAAACAGCTAGACCCAGCCGGCAGCTGTACAGGGAGGGGAGATCGGAGACAGATATAACAGCTAGATAGCCTGCAAGCCGTACATGGAGGTGGAAGCAGAGACACAGCCAGACTGAGGGACACTCAGCCAGAGAGGGAGGGGGGCATACTCTGGCTTCTTATTTTTGCCATTTGATCTCTATTTTTTACTATCCTGTGTCCATCTCTGTGCCCACCCTGTCTCCCTTTGCATCTCTCTCTGTGTGACTGCTCTCCTTGCGTCCTACTGTGCCCACCTTCCCTGCATCCTGCGCTGTACTCACCTTCCTTACGTCCCCTGTGCCCACCTTCCATGCTCCCCCCCATGTGCCCACCTTCCATGCGTCCCCCCTGTGCCCACCTTCCATGCATCCCTCTGTGCCCACCTTCCTTGCATCCCCTGTGCCATGCTTTCCCCTGTGCCCACCTTTCTTGAGCCCCCTCTGTGCCTACCCTTCCTTGCGTCCACGTGCCAACCTTCCATGTTTCCCCCTCCTGTGCCCATCTTCCATGCTCCCCCCTTGTGCCCACCTTCCATGCTTCTCCCCGTGCCCATTTTTCATGCGTCCCCCTGTGCCCACCTTCCATGCGTACCCCCTGTGCCCACCTTCTTTGCCTCACCCTACGTGCATCCCTCTAATGTCCTACCATATTATTATTATTATTATGATGATGCATTTATTTAACACTGACATGATCTTCTGCTGCACTTTACAGAGTACATAGTCATGTCACGGACTGTCCTCAGAGGAGCTCACAATCTAATCCTATTTTTTTTTTTTATTTAGCACTGACATCTTCTGCAGGGCTGTACAGAGTACATAGTCTTGTCACTAACTCCCTCAGAGGAGCTCACAATCTAAACCCTACCATAGTCCTACTAGGTCTATGTATTTAACAGTGTAGTGTATGTATTGCTGTCTAGGGCCAATTTAGGGGGAAGCTAATAAACGTATGTGTATGTTTTTGGGATGTGGGAGGAAACCTGGGTGCCCAGAAGAAACCCACATGGGGGGTGGCATACAAATTCCATGCAGATGTTGACCTGGCTGGGATTCAAATCAGGGACCCAGCGCTGCAAGGCGAGAGTCCTAACCACTAGGCCACCGTGCTGCTCTACGATAGTCATAGCCCAATGTGCTACAGAGTACATAGTCATGTCACTGTCCTCAGAGGAGCTCACAGTCTAATCCTACCATAATCATCATAGTCTAATGTCCTACCATATTATTAGTATGTATTTATATAGCACCGACATCTTCTGCAGCACTTTACAGAGTACATAGTCATGTCACTGACTGTCCTCAGAGGATCTCAAAATGTAATCCTACTATAGTCATGGTCTAATGCCCTACCATACTATTATTATGTATTTATAGAGCGCTGACATCTTCTGCAGCACTTTACAGAGTACATAGTCATGTCACTGACTGTCCTCAGAGGAGCTCACAGTCTAATGTCCTACCATATTATTATTATGCATCGATATAGCACTGACATCTTCTGCAGCACATTACAGAGTACATTATCATGTCACGGACTGTCCTCAGAGGAGCTCACAAGCTAATCCTACCATAGTCATAGTCTAATGTCCTACCATATTATTATTATTGTGTATTTATATAGCACTGACATCTTCTGCAGCACTTTACAGAGTACATAGTCATGTCATGTCACTCACTGTCCCCAGAGGAGATCACAGTCAAAAGAGGATATTAATATGACAGCCTCCATATACCTCTCACTGCAGGTTTCCTTTAGGCGGGTTTCACACTTGGCCTTTACGTTTTCAGTATGATTCTCTGCCTCCATCGCACCGCAATACACAAAACGTCATTCATATGACCCTGTGGCAGTGTGCGCCGACCAAGGTCACATGCATAGTGCTACACACACACACACACACACACACACACACACACACACACACACACACACACACACACACACACACACACACACACACACACACACACACACACACACACACACACACACACACACACACACACAACCTTTACCACATGACATTCCCTGTTGGTAAAACCGATAGCACTGATGGCTAGCGTTTTGCTTTTGCATGTGAGAATGTGCCCTTACTATTGAAATGCTGTAATTGCACAGAAGTGGGAGAACATTACTGTAACTCCACAGCTGGTCTATGATTTTTATTTTTTTTTAAGTTTTCAATTAGCAATAATCACCCCTCGGATAAAACTCATTGGCTACGATATACTGCGCAAAGCTAGGTCTGCATGGATGCCATGCAGAGTTGTGAGCCTAATAAACATGCCCAAATGTGCTTGCTCTCAGCAGTGGGTGCTTCTGCTCAACTGGTTTTCAGTCAGATTTTTGAATGAGGAGGAATGGGGGAGCCTGAGATTGCTATGTGATCTTACCTAAAGGTGATAAAAAAAGAAGGCATATTTACAGGACAACTATAAAAATATGATAAAAAAAAAAACAAAAACAAAAAAAAACCCATTCCAATATGTCAGTAATCTGATGACCGTAAAAACAAATCTTGGGCAGAGACCAACTCCAAATATTTTCCTGTATCTTAAAGCCTCATTTCTAGTTATTCTTGGATTTGATTGTGTGAAATAGTTCATTTAGCTCAGGTGGGTAGGCATTAACCACTTGAGGACCACAGTCTTTTCGCCCCTTAACCCTCCTGGCGGTATAAAAAATTCCGCCAGGAGGCAGCGCAGCAGTTTTTTTTTTTTTTTTTTATATCATGTACCGAGCCCAGGGCTCGCTACATGATAGCTGCTGCTCAGCAGCATCCCCCCGCCCGCTTCGATCGCCTTCGGTGATCTCCGATCAGGAAATCCCGTTCAAAGAACGGGATTTCCTGGAGGGCTTCCCCCGTCGCCATGGGGATTTTTTTATTTATTTTTTTTTTACATACAATTGTCCATTTACAGAGATATTTCTCCCACCCAGCATGGGTAGGTGTAAAAATACACCCCAAAACACATTATACTACTTCTCCTGAGTACGGCGATACCACGTGTGGCACTTTTTTGCACCCTAACTGCGCTAAGGGGCCCAACGTCCAATGAGTACCTTTAGGATTTCACAGGTCATTTTTGTTTCAAGACTACGCCTCGCGGTTTAGGGCCCCTAAAATGCCAGGGCAGTATAGGAACCCCACAAGTGACCCCATTTTAGAAAGAAGACACCCCAAGGTATTCCGTTAGGTGTATGGTGAGTTCATAGAGGATTTTATTTTTTGTCACAAGTTAGTGGAAAATGACACTTTGTGAAAAAAACCAATAAAAATCAATTTCCGCTAACTTTTGACAAAAAATAAAATCTTCTATGAACTCGTCATACACCTAACGGAATACCTTGGGGTGTCTTTTTCTAAAATGGGGTCACTTGTGGGGTTCCTATACTGCCCTGGCATTTTAGGGGCCCAAAACCATGAGGTGTAGTCTGGAAACCAAATGCCTCAAAATGACAGGTGGTCTATGAGGGGGCGAATTTTGTGGAACCGGTCATAAGCAGGGTGGCCTCTTAGATGACAGGTTGTATTGGGCCTGATCTGATGGATAGGAGTGCTAGGGGGGTGTCAGGGGGTGATTAGAGGGGAAAATAGATGCAATCAATGCACTGGGGAGGTGATCGGAAGGGGGTCTGAGGGTTTGGCCGAGTGATCAGGAGCCCACACGGGGCAAATTAGGGCCTGATCTGATGGGTAGGTGTGCTAGGGGGTGACAGGAGGTGATTGATGGGTGTCTCAAGGTGTGATTAGAGGGGAGAATAGATGCAAGCAATGCACAGGCGAGGTGATCAGGGCTGGGGTCTGAGGGCGTTCTGAGGGTGTGGGCGGGTGATTGGGTGCCCTAGGGGCAGATAGGGGTCTGATCTGATGGGTAGCAGTGACAGGGGGTGATCAGTGGGTGATTAGATGGCAGAACAGATGTAAACAATGCACTTTGGAGGTGATCTGAGGGTGGGTCTGCGGGCGATCTTATTGTGTGGGTGGGTGATCAGATGCCCGTAAGAGGCAGGTTAGGGTCTGATCTGATGGGTGGCAGTGACAGGGGGTGATTGACAGGTGATTACAGGGGAAGATAGATGTATACAATACACAGGGAGGGGGGAGGTCTGGGGGGGGTCTAAGGGTGTTCTGAGGGTGTGGGCGGGTGATTGGGTGCCCTAGGGGCAGATAGGGGTCTGATCTGATGGGTGGCAGTGACAGGGGGTGATTGACGGGTGATTGACAGGTGATTACAGGGGAGGATAGATGTATACAGTAGACTGGGGGGGGGGTCTGGGGAGGATCTGAGAGTGTGTGTGTGTGTGGGGGGGGGGTGATCAGGAGCCCCCAGGGGGAAGTTTAGGACCTAATGAAAAAAATAGTGTTGACAGATAGTGACAGGGAGTGATTGATGGGTTGATTAGGGGAGTGATTGGGTGTAAACAGGGGTCTGAGGGGTAGGCAGAGGGGGTCTGAGGGGTGCTGTGGGCGATCAGAGGGAAGGGGGTGGCAGATCAGTGTGCTTGGGTGCTTACCTGGGTGGCTGCAGCCTGCCCTGGTGGTTCCGCGATCACTGGGACCACCAGGGCAGGAGACAGCCTGTATAATACGCATTGTATACATTACAAAGCGTATTATACTGTTTCCATGCGGCGATCGGGCAGCTAGTAACCCGCCGCCGCTTCGGAACAGCCGGCGGGTTACTGCGCCAGGTGGGCGGAGCCTGTCGCCGGCGGCTGATGGCGTGACGCGATCGCCGCATAGCCACGCCCACCGGCTTAAGGCAGTCGGCAAGTGGTTAAATGTTTGTAATTTAGGTAAAATAACTTTAGTTGTTTTCCCCCTGGCTCTGTTTACTCACACAGTAAGGGCTATTCCAAATCCCAACACAGTCAAATAAATCTGCATCATTTAGGCCTAGTTCACACTACAAGAGTTTTTTTTGGTGCTACCGATTTGAAAAGCTCATGGTAATGCAATGCTATGGTTGATATTTATATAATCACATTACTCCAGTGAGAACTCATAGCATTACGTTAGCAAGAGCTTTTTAAATCACAAGTGCTTATAAAAAGCTCTTGCAGTGTGAACCAACTTTATTTACGATTATTCAGGTTGTAGTGAGCTCCAAGGTGTCCCACAGTGCATCAGTACTAAATACACAAATCATCTCTTTGCTGTCCCCAATAGCTAAACACACCTCCAGAACTGCTGGAATGCGATGATGCATGAGCTTGCTGGGCCATCTGTAACTCTGGGTATTTCAAGTTCTACCCCATAGAGCCATACTAATCCATGCCATGCACTGACTGGTGAGTATCAACCAATCCAAAACAGTCTGTATGCATATTGGATTAGTTTGGCTCTGTAATATAAACAAGCTATTAACAAGCTGGGCAGCACGGTGGCATAGTGGTTAACGCTCTTGCCTTGCAGCACTGGGTCCCCAGTTCAAATCCCAGCCAGGTCAACAACTGCAAGTAGTTTGTATGTTCTCCCTGTGTCTGCGTGGGTTTCCACTGGGCACTCTGGCTTCCTCCCACATCCCAAAAACATACAAGTTAATTGGCATCCCCCTAGACTATAATACATGCACTACATGATACATACATAGACATGCGACTATGTGAGCCCTTCTGAAGGACAGTTAGTGACAAAACAATATACTCTGTACAGTGCTGCGTAATATGTCAGCGCTATATAAATAAATAAAAAGCTAACACATTGCATTACAGCGGTACTGGAGGTGTGTTTAGCTATCAGGGACAACGAGATGATTTGCATATTCAGCAGCAATGCACTGTGGGATACCTCAGACCTCACTCCAACCAGAAAAATCGAAATACCTTCTGTTTTAAGAAGGCAAATTTTGTTTTTCATAGCATTTTAGTAAGGAGGCTTTTTGATCTCTTTCAGCTTCTTACACACTTCGAGGAATTCTGGTTCACCATGAGCTTGCTGGGCAATCTGTAACTCAGCTATCACGTAATCTTTACAGTGGGTTGCAAAAGTATTCGGCCCCCTTGAAGTTTTCCACATTTTGTCACTTTTACTGCCACAAACATGAATCAATTTTATTGGAATTCCACATGAAAGACCAACACAAAGTGGTGTACACATGAGAAGTGGAACGAACATCATACATGATTCCAAACATTTTTTACAAATAAATAACTGCAAAGTGGTGTGTGCATAATTATTCGGCCCCCTTTGATGTGAGTGCAGTCAGTTGCCTATAGACATTGCCTGATGAGTGCTAATGACTAAATAGAGTGCACCTGTGTTTAATCTAATGTCAGTACAAATACAGCTGCTCTGTGAGGGCCTCAGAGGTTGTCTAAGAGAATATTGGGAGCAACAACACAGTGAAGTCCAAAGAACACACAAGACAGGTCAGGGATCAAGTTATTGAGAAATTTAAAGCAGGCTTAGGCTACAAAAAGATTTCCAAAGCCTTGAACATCCCACGGAGCACTGTTCAAGCAATCATTCAGAAATGGAAGGAGTATGGCACAACTGTAAACCTACCAAGACAAGGCCATCCACCTAAACTCACAGGCCGAACAAGGAGAGCGCTGATCAGAAATGCAGTCAAGAGGCCCATGGTGACTCTGGACGAGCTGCAGAGATCTACAGCTCAGGTGGGGGACTCTGTCCATAGGACAACTATTAGTCATGCACTGTACAAAGTTGGCCTTTATGGAAGAGGGGCAAGAATAAAGGCATTGTTAACAGAAAGCATAAGAAGTCCCGTTTGCAGTTTGCCACAAGCCATGTGGGGGACACAGCAACCATGTGGAAGAAGGTGCTCTGGTCAGATGAGACCAAAATGGAACTTTTTGGCCAAAATGCAAAACGCTATGTGTGGCGGAAAACTAACACTGCACATCACTCTGAGCGCACTATCCCCACTGTCAAATATGGTGGTGGCAGCATCATGCTCGGGGGGTGCATCTCTTCAGCAGGGACACGGAAGCTGGTCAGAGTTGATGGGAAGATGGATGGAGCCAAATACAGGGCAAACTTGGAAGAAAACCTCTTGGAGACTGTAAAATACTTGAGACTGGGGCGGAGGTTCACCTTCTAGCAGGACAATGACCCTAATCATAAAGCCAGGGCAACAATGGAATGGTTTAAAACAAAACATATCTATGTGTTAGAATGGCGCAGTCAAAGTCCAGATCTAAATCCAATAGAGAATCTGTGGCAAGATCTGAAAACTGCTGTTCACAAACGCTGTCCATCTAATCTGACTGAGCTAGAGCTGTTTTGCAAAGAAGAATGGGCAAGGATTTCAGTCTCTAGATGTGCAAAGTTGGTAGAGACATACTCGATAAGACTGGCAGCTGTAATTGCAGCAAAAGGTGGTTCTACAAAGTATTGACTCAGGGGGCCGAATAATTACGCACACCTCACTTTGCAGTTATTTATTTGTAAAAAATGTTTGGAATAATGTATGATTTTCGATCCACTTCTCACATGTACACCACTTGTATTGGTCTTTCACGTGGAATTCCAATAAAATTGATGCATGTTTGTGGCAGTAATGTGACAAAGTGTGGAAAACATCAAGGGGGCCGAACACTTTTACAACCCACTGTATGTTATTTAATCACTTCACTATTGAGGGGGTTTTCCCCTTCTGTACCAGTGCAATTTTCACCTTTCAGCGCTCCTTCCATTCCCCAATAAATACTTATCACAACAAAATGATCTATATCTTGTTTTTTTGCCACCAATTGGGCTTTCTTTGGGTGGTACATTTTGCTAAGAATTATTTTATTCTAAATGCATTTTAACAGGAAAAATAAGAAAAAAAAACAGTAACAGGGGCTCTTGGTTACGCTTTAACGCGCTTAAGCTCACCAACTGCGCCAAAGTGTCCCTGATCTGGTGAGTCCTACTCTAACCATACAATGCTAATTTTTATCAGCAGTCTAGTGGGAACTAATCCAAAAACCCAAGAGTCAACTAAATGGGAGAAAAGGAAATTAAAAACACCTCACCTTCCACTAGCTACCAAACGAACTCTCTGGACATGTGCAATGCACTCATTTATATGCTTAACTGTGCTAGAGGTGGGCGTGGTTATGCAGGCTCACAAGGGGAAATTATAATTAATTATCAAGGGGTGAGCAGCACAAACCAACTTTTAATGCAATTTTTTTGCAACGTATGCACGCAGCAGTGGAGACCCCAATCCCCACAAGAAATATAAAGACAATAAACACACATTGCTGGAATCTTTAACCACTTGAGGACCTAGGGCTTTCTACCCCTTAAGGACCGGCCACTTTTTTTCCATTCAGACCACTGCAGCTCTCCCGTACTCGGGAGAAGTAGTACAATGTGTTTTGGGGTGTATTTTTACACATACCCATGCTGGGTGGGAGAAATACCTCTGTAAATGGACAATTGTGTGTAAAAAAATCAAAAGATTGTCATTTACAGAGGTATTTCTCCCACCCAGCATGGGTATGTGTAAAAATACACCCCAAAACACATTGTACTACTTCTCCCGAGTACGGCGATACCACATGTGTGGCACTTTTTTGCACCCTAACTGCGCTAAGGGGCCCAGAGTCCAATGAGTACCTTTAGGATTTCACAGGTCATTTTGAGAAATTTCGTTTCAAGACTACTCCTCACGGTTTAGGGCCCCTAAAATGCCAGGGCAGTATAGGAACCCCACAAATGACGCCATTTTAGAAAGTAGACACCCCAAGGTATTCCGTTAGGAGTATGGTGAGTTCATAGAAGATTTTATTTTTTGTCACAAGTTAGCGGAAAATGACACTTTGTGAAAAAACACAATTAAAATCAATTTCCGCTAACTTGTGTCAAAAAATAAAATCTTCTATGAACTTGCTATACTACTAACGGAATACCTTGGGGTGTCTTCTTTCTAAAATGGGGTCATTTGTGGGGTTCCTATACTGCCCTGGCATTTTAGGGGCCCTAAACCGTGAGGAGTAGTCTTGAAACGAAATTTCTCAAAATGACCTGTGAAATCCTAAAGGTACTCATTGGACTCTGGGCCCCTTAGCGCAGTTAGGGTGCAAAAAAGTGCCACACATGTGGTATCGCCGTACTCGGAAGAAGTAGTACAATGTGTTTTGGGGTGTATTTTTACACATACCCATGCTGGGTGGGAGAAATACCTCTGTGAATGGACAATTGTGTGTAAAAAAATCAAAAGATTGTCATTTACAGAGGTATTTCTCCCACCCAGCATGGGTATGTGCAAAAATACACCCCAAAACACATTGTACTACTTCTCCCGAGTAAGGCGATACCACATGTGTGGCACTTTTTTGCACCCTAACTGCGCTAAGGAGCCCAGAGTCCAATGAGTACCTTTAGGATTTCACAGGTCATTTTGAGAAATTTCGTTTTAAGACTACTCCTCACGGTTTAGGGCCCCTAAAATGCCAGGGCAGTATAGGAACCCCACAAATGACCCCATTTTAGAAAGAAGACACCCCAAGGTATTCCGTTAGTAGTATAGCGAGTTCATAGAAGATTTTATTTTTTGTCACAAGTTAGCGGAAATTGATTTTAATTGTGTTTTTTCACAAAGTGTCATTTTCCGCTAACTTGTGACAAAAAATAAAATCTTCTATGAACTCACCATACTCCTAACGGAATACCTTGGGGTGTCTTCTTTCTAAAATGGGGTCATTTGTGGGGTTCCTATACTGCCCTGGCATTTTAGGGGCCCTAAACCGTGAGTAGTAGTCTTGAAACGAAATTTCTCAAAATGACCTGTGAAATCCTAAAGGTACTCATTGGACTCTGGGCCCCTTAGCGCAGTTAGGGTGTAAAAAAGTGCCACACATGTGGTATCGCCGTACTCGGGAGAAGTAGTACAATGTGTTTTGGGGTGTATTTTTACACATACCCATGCTGAGTGGGAGAAATACCTCTGTAAATGACAATCTTTTGATTTTTTTACACACAATTGTCCATTTACAGAGGTATTTCTCCCACCCAGCATGGGTATGTGTAAAAATACACCCCAAAACACATTGTACTACTTCTCCCGAGTACGGCGATACCACATGTGTGGCACTTTTTTGCACCCTAACTGCGCTAAAGGGCCCAGAGTCCAATGAGTACCTTTAGGCTTTACAGGGGTGCTCAAAATTTAGCACCCCGCCCACTTGCCAGGACAGTTAACAAACCCCACAAATGACCCCATTTTGGAAAGAATACACAACAAGGTATTCCATGAGGGGAATGGTGAGGTCATTGAAAATTTTATTTTTTGTCACAAGTTAACGAAAAATGACACTTTGTTAAAAAAAAAATAAAAAAAAAATTCTGCTAACTTGTGACAAAAACTAAAATCTTTTATGAACTCACCGTGCACCTCACATAATACTTTAGGGTGTCCTCTTTCCAAAATGGGGTCATTTGTGGAGTCTGTCCTGGCATTTTATGGTCTCTGCAATCATTACATGTATGGCCAGTATTAGGAGCTTCTGCTATACTCCTTATATTGGGTATACAAGTAATGCACTCTGGGCTGAAAGGAAAAATGAACGGCAAACATAACTTGCTCCACATCAATGGCAGATCTTCCTCCACATCAATGGCAGTGATAACCTCAGGAGAGAGACACCCCGTGCCACCCTGCACTCAGGGTGAGCCACCAACTTATGTGACTGGGCCTCAGAACTTTAGTATACAGCATTATGCCTGTAGGATACAGCAATATGCCTGCCAATAGAGATGATTCTGTGTGGCATTAAAGCATCATCATAGGCCCAAATCACATATAAACCGGGGGTGTCCACACTCAAGGGAAATTCAAACATGCCGTCTTATATCGCCAACCCAGGACAGATCAGCAATATCAAGCATGGAAAGCGATCCTTCTTCTGACTTTTATGCTTACCCGTTTGGTTTTCAAGCTTACCTCTCCTCTCCCTGCGACAATGTGCGAAAGACCACTGAGTGTGTGCCTACTCCTGTGTCTGGAGTTCCCTAGGTTCAAATAGTGTACCTGCTCGTGGTACCTCTCAAAACACGGCCCTACGCATAGGCCAGGCTGGTCAGGACAGCGGGGACAATAATAAACGGTGTCAGTCCTTGTTCCAGCCCTGCTGCAGACACGGCAACGTTTTCTTCGGATGCGTTGACCTGGGGCACACGGAAGCTGATAGGCGTAATGCCTTCCATGCAGTCGGCTAGTTGCATCTGGAGGGGGGGGGGGGGGGCTGGCACCTCCTGGATACAGGATGTCCAGAATGATCTGTTCCTGAAATTGAAGGAAAGATCCAGTTCTCCCAGCCTTACTGTAGAGAACAAAGCTGTTGTAAACTGCCAATTGAATCAGATACCAGCGTCTTGTTTTCCGGGTAATTAAATAGGGCGCTAACCTCTGGTCATTGAAGTCCACCCCTCCCATGTTGACATTATATTCGTGGACGACAAGGGGCTTTTCAATGACCTTAGTTGCCCGTTGAATTTGGACTGTCGTGTCTGTGTGAATGGTGGACAGAAAGTAAACGTCCCTCTTGTCCTTCCATTTCATCGCGAGCAGGTCTTCAGTACGCAAGGCGGCCCTCTGCCCCCGTTCAAGTCTGGTGGTAACGAGCCGTTGGGGGAAGCCCTGGCGACTAGGCCGCGCAGTGCCACAGCATCAGATTCCTTCTAACTTTAAGTGCTGAAAGAGGGCCACACTTGTGTAATAATTGTCCACAAAAAGATGGTACCCCTTCTGGAACAAGGGTGACACCAAGTCCCACACAACCTTTCCACTGCTCCCCAGGTAGTCAGGGCATCCGACCGGCTCCAATTTTGAGTCTTTTCCCTCATAGACCCTAAAACGACATGTATAGCCTGTGGCCCTTTCACAGAGCTTATACAGTTTCACCCCATACCGGGCGCGCTTGCTTGGGATGTACTGTTTGATGCCAAGGCGCCCAGTAAAGCGTAAGAGGGACTCGTCTACGCAGATGTGCTGTTCAGGGATATAAGCATCTGCAAATGTTGATGACAGGTGGTCTATGAGGGGCCGAATTTTGTGGAGCCGGTCATAAGCAGGGTGGCCCTTTTCATGACAGGCTTCGTCGTCGAAGTGCAGGAAGCGCAGGATGGACTCAAATCGTGTCCTGGACATGGCAGCAGGGTACAAGGGAACATGATGTACTGGGTTCGTAGACCAATACGCCCGCAATACATTCTGTTTCATTAGTCCCAAGTGAAGGATAAGGGCCAAAAAGATTTTAATGTCGGAAACTTGGACTGGTTTCCACCCGAAAGGCTGGGCATACATGCTCTCCGGGTGCTCGGTGATGAATTGTGTGGCTTTACGGTTGGTCTCAACCACAATTAAGTCCAAGAGAACCTGGGTGATGAACAGCTGCAAAAAGTCTAGGGCCGTTCCTAGATGAGCTGTCGCCACCTGGACTCCAGACTGGGCGGTGAAAGGGGGCAATACGGGTGCGGCGGAATCAGGGGATTGCCAATCTGGTTGTGCCAGCACCTCTGGGAGTCTATGGGTACTACGGGCCCGTCTTCTTCTTGGTGGCTGCGACGGGGGTACTACTGCACTTGCCACCGTACCAGTTTCAACTTCCATGCTGACGCTCACCACTTCGCCAGGGTCTACAGAAGTACTGGTACCAAGTCCAGGAGATGCTGCGCTGCTGGTGCCTGCCTCACCAAGAAAACTATCAACAGCGCTAGCACCACCCTGCTGACCTTGAGGCGGATCCTGCGCCACCTGCGGTCTAACGACTTGGGGTCTGGTACGCCTGGCTCTAGCCGGGACCATAGCCTCGTCATCACTTTCGGTCAGGGAACCACTGCTTTCTACAGGTTCAAATTCGGACCCGGAAGATTCGACGGATGATTCTTCCCAAAAGAACTCATCCGACTGGTCCATGTACCTGTATACCTCGTCATTGGAAAGCCCCCTTCTCACCATTGTGGATTGCTAAATTTATGGGGTTTTCCTCCGAGACTACCCAGAAAAAAAGAGCACCTACCTAGCAAAAAGGGAGTATTTGAGAGGTATTGGGGTTGGTGGGAAGTGGGGTCTCAGAGGCAATCAAACAATCACGGGACAATCAAATACAATTACAGCACAATCGACTCCAATCACAGCACAAGCAAATCTGATGCACTCGGAAGGTGGTGGTTGGAGGTGGTGGGGGGGAGGGTGGGGTTGGGTGTGGTGGGGGGGAGGGTGGGGTTGGGTGTGGCGGGAAGTGGGATCTCAGGCAATCAAACAATCACGGGGCAATCGAAGCCGATCACGGGACAATCAAATACAATTACAGCACAATCTAATCCAATCACAGCACAATCAAATCTGATGCACTCGGAAGGTGATGGGGGGAGGGTGGGTTGGGTGTGGCGGGAAGTGGGGTCTCAGAGGCAATCAAACAATCACGGGGCAATCGAAGCCGATCACGGGACAATCAAATACAATTACAGCACAATCGAATCCAATCACAGCACAATCAAATCTGATGCACTCGGAAGGTGATGGGGGGAGGGTGGGGTTGGGTGTGGCGGGAAGTGGGGTCTCAGGCAATCAAACAATCACGGGGCAATCGAAGCCAATCACTGGACAATCAAATACAATTACAGCACAATCGAATCCAATCACCGCACAATCAAATTTGATGCACTCGGAAGGTGATGGGGGGTGGGGGTGGTGGTGGGGGTTGTTGGGAAGTGGGGTCTCAGAGGCAATCAAACAATCACGGGACAATCGAAGCAGATCACGGGACAATCAAATACAATCGCAGCACAATCAAATACAAGCGCAGCACAATCGATACAATCACAGCACAGTCAAATACAATGCACTTGGACGGTGATTGGGGGGGGGGGGGGGGGGGGGGGTCTGAGGGCGATTTGAGGGGGTGGGGGGTTGATCAGGAGCCCGCACGGGGCAGACTGAGTCCTGATCTGATGAGAGGCAGACACAGGGGGTTACTGATCAAAGATCAGTTAGTGATTGCTGGGGAGGATAGATGTAAACAAAGAGCAGGGGATGTAATCAGAAGGGGGGTATGAGGGCAATCGAGGGCCTGGGCAGGTGATCAGTTACCCCCGCGGGGCAGTTAGGGTCTGCTCTGATGGGTGGGGGTGCTGAGGGGTGATGGACAGGTGATAGACAGGTGATCAGAGGGGGATCAGGGGGTAAGGTAGCTGTATACAGATGTATACAGTATACAGGGGGTAGTCTGGGATGGGGTGTGGGGGTGATCTAAAGGTAGGGGGGGGGGGATCAGGGGTGAATAGGAGGCAGTTAGGGACCTAACGCAGGGGATAGCGTTTAAAGTTAGTGATAGGTGGGGGGGTTGGGGGTTTTAAAGGGGTGCAAGGGTGCTGGGCAGGGGTCTGCTGGGGTGATCAGGGGGGGGTATGAGGCCTGGGGTGGGAGATCAGGGACTCTGTTGGCAAAAAAATCATGTGTGCTGGCTACTTACAATGTGCTTCCTCCTCGCTGGTGGTCTCTGCAACAATGAGACCACGAGGCGAGGAGGAAGCACGTATAAGGCACTTTGTTTACCTAACAAAGTGCCTTATACTCAGTGATTGGTTGATTATGCGGATTCCTCCGCTCGCCGGCTCTGCTAAGTGGCCGGCCAGCGGAGACAAAATGCCCGTGCATCGATCCCGGGCGGAGGATCGCGTCACGGATGACGCGATCGCTCCGCCCATGCCCTTAAATGGACCGCCGCCTCTGTGGGTGAGCTGGTCCTTAAGGGCTCCACTTCCCGGCCGCCCCTGTGCGTTAGGCGGTCGGGAAGTGGTTAACCCCCTTACCACCATCTGAATAAGATTCTTTCAGCAAGGTTATTACAGCATTTAAAAAATGTTTTAATCAATAGTATTCCTTTAATATACCCTTCTGACATACGTATTAAAAAAGTTCAGTCCCTAAGGTAACCATTTATGTAATGTTTTTAATTGTAATTTTTTAAAATTCATATACTTTATTTGGGCAGCTATGGGAGAGTATGGGATGTAAGGGGTTAATTTTAATGGTATGTGTGTGGTATGTGTAGGTCTTTTTATAAAAAAAAAAAAAAGTAGGTGTAATTTTACTATTGGGCCACAATGTCCTTGCTCATAATGCGCATACTATTAGTATGCAACAGGAAGTTATGCGTGGCTGCGTAACTTTCAGTATTACAATGACAGCAAGCATCTAACAGTGTTCCCATTCATTGATCTCCCCTTTAACAGGCGACAACGAGTACCAACGTAGAGCGAGCGGTGGCCATCCACCGCAACAGACAATTATCTGTGTCTCTGAGAAGAAACTTAAAGAGGAACTCTAGTGAACATTTTACTGTTGGCAGGTGATGTAGCTGCTGCATGGTTTTTGGCAGTTGGAAACAGCCGTAAACAGCTATTTCCACCAATGCAACAAGGTTCAGACAGGAAACTGCCAAAAGTTCGAAATTTTCTTGAGGAAGGGGTTTCTTGTGGGAGGGGTTTCACCACGATATCAGTCATACAGCGCTCCCTGATGGTCTGTTTGTGAAAAGGAATAGATTTCTCATGTAAAAGGGTGTATCAGCTACTGATTGGGATAAAGTTCAATTTTTGGTCAGAGTTTCTCTTTAAGTCCTGCGGGACGCAGATATTCAGTCTCAAATCACATAAGTGGTTAAAGGACATCTAAGGTAAGCAAAGCATATTAAGCTTTACTTACCTGGGGCTTCTTCCAGCTGTCAGCCTGTAAGGAACGGTGGCACATTCGCAGAACGTTCCTGGCTATGGGAGCGTGATGCGAGAAGCGTACGCCCATGTATGCACTGAAGCTGCTGACCCAGCCTGACAGTGGGACCAGAGAGCCTTCTAGGGGCTGGTAGAATTCCCAGGTAAGTAAAGCTTAATATGCTTTGCTCACCTCAATGTCCTTTAACCACTTGGGGACCTCGTCACGCCGATGGGCGTGGCTGCAGCAGCCCCAGAACCACCTAACCCAGATCGGAGTAAGTTGCGTTTTGCAGGAGATCGCGCACACATATCCGCCCTGTCATCAGCATCCCAGTGGCAATCTGGGAGACTGTTAGCGAAACCGACCTCTATTTACTGTGTACAGTGCTGTGAACCATGGCAGCGCTGTACTGGGGACAGCAGTGTGACATGGCTGTCCCCCTGGGCGGCAGAGAAGCGATCCGCTGTTATAGGCTAAAGCCTATTGGCTGGCTGTTGCAGCGAGGGATTGGCTGGTACAAATTGGCTGGCTGTTGGAGGGGTGTGGGCGGGGGGGGGGGGGGGAATTAGAAAAATAATAAAAAATAGGTTTATTTATTTAAAAAATGACAAATATTTATATAAAAAAATAAACATCCTGGGAGCAATCATAGCCCACCAACAGAAAGCTCTGTTGGTGGGCAGAAAGGGGGGTGAAATCACTTGTGTGCTGAGTTGTACGACCCTGCAGCAAGTCCTTAAAGCACACAAAAGGAAATAAAATCTACCAGAAAACCTTTGCCTGTTACGTTTGGGTTCTTTATTTCAAGTGAACTTAAAGAGTAACTGTCAGGCTGCAAAAGCTAATTTAAAGCGGAATATAACCCTGCATTTCAACTTTGCTCTGAAACATTATTTACAGCATATTATATGCAACCAGCATTTTTTTTTTACTAGACCAGCATTCGAAGGGTTACACACAGAGCTTTAAAGTTCCTGGAGAGAAATGCAGACGCAGCCGAGGTTCAGATAGATACATTTTGTTTACATAAATGTATCTAAGTGTGGAATGTGACTCACTCTCTCTGACTGTGCAGGAGCTGGAGGACAGCCAAAGAGTGTGTAACAATTACCACTTGTTACATTCTGTTTAGTTAAATGTATCTATCTGAACTTCGGATGCGTCTGCATATCTCTCCAAGGAACTTTAAAACTCTGTGTGTAACCCTTCGAATGCTGGTCTAGTAAAAAAAAAAAATGCTGGTTGCATATAATATGCTGTAAATAATGTTTTAGGGTGCGTTTCCACTAGTGCGGTGGGAAATCGCCGCGGATTCTCCGCGGACAAATTCGCATGCAGGAGCGAAATCGCATGTGGTTGTATGCGAATTTTACCGCGAATTCGTTCATGGATGACGCTGTGTGCGAATTTAACCATGTCAGTGCCTGTGTGCTTTTTCATTGATTCCATGCGAAATCGTATGCGAATTCGCATGAAAATTCGCATGAAAAAACACCATGCGAATTCCCTATTAAATACATTGTATGCGAATCGCATGCGTGTGTGCGGTGTCCAAATTCGGATGGCTCTGCTGAGCATATTTTTCCTGCACAAGAAAACGCTCCGTTTTCCTGACAAGTGGACACAGGCTCATTCACTTTTATTGGTTATGCGAATTTGCATGCGAGGAACGCATGCGAATTCGCGTTAGTGGAAACGCACCCTTAGAGCAAAGTTGAAATGCAGGGTTATATTCCGCTTTAAACCTCTATTCTCCTGTGTTAAACAGTTTAGAAGGAAGCCAAAAAGGCAATACTGAAGTTAAAAATCTCTCTTACTTTGATGTTTGCTGGACAGCAAGGCTCTGTATTCCCAAGCTCCTAAGGAGGCCGGCAGGACGCATAACAGATACTGCAAAGCATTCTGGGGCTGCTTCTTCTCCCCAGTGCACTCCCTTGGTCCTCCCCTTCATTTCCCTATGCCGCCCTAAGGCTGCTTTCACAGTGGGAAGTGACAGGCTCATGTTACAGCAGCTTGTAACAGCAGCCTAAACTCACAGCACTGAAAAATCAATGTGCTGTTCACAGGGCACATGTTCGGTTAGAGTATACTGCGTGAGTCTCTATTGTTCCTAGCCACATGGCTAATTAATATTCACTGCACAGTAGTGTTGTCCGGATCATGAACCATTAGGATCTTTGATCCTGATCTTTTTTGTGAGTCGAATCATCAGTGGGCAAGGAAAGGGAGGATATGACATCACAATTGGCTTCATACAAGACAGACAAACATGGAACCTGCCATGAGCTGTCAGGAGCATTATTCACTGCAAATACTATATAAAAATTCTGTGAAATCCAAAACGTGGACAGTGAAATGCATATATAATGTAAGTACAGCCAATATTTAGCTACTGATATATGTGGTTTTTTTCTCTGAGACCCAATACCTAACAGCTCCTCTTTAAAGTGAAAATAGATTGATGAGATAAACTATTGTTGGAAATAAAACTCAGTTTTCCTTCTCTCCACGGAAATCTTAGCAAAAGCAATATGTGTATGTTCTGAAGAGAAAACTGAAATCCTCCTACTCCTAAAAATAACTTAAAGGAATACTATCGATGCCCAAGTGTTCTAAAATGACAGTGTGCAAATAATGTCTAAGTAGCTGTGTAAACATTTTCCTACTTTTCATGGTAAATATCAGTGGCAAAAACTGTAATTTATTGAGGGTAGGATTTAGCTATATTGGGACAAATCAATTGCAGAAGGGGTGTCTGCTTCAATGCACAGCCAGAGTTGCATATCAGACTACAGAAAGCAAATATCAAACATCAAACTCTGAAATAAAAAACTGTTACATTTCCTCTGCTCTCTTCAGACACTTCAGTCAGAAACAGAGCTCCCAACAGCTGCAGCTCCTGTGTCCCGTCTCTCTCTGTCACACACAGAGTTACACATAGAGTTAACTGATCAAGTGTGAGGGGAATTTCCCCTCTCCTCATGGCTCAGTCAGCCGTCAGTTTTGGCGTCAGTAAACTTTGAATGTATTTTGCTAACAGTAAACAAAGAAGTTGCTACTAAAATGTATACACCAGTACTTAGCAGCACTTCCAAAACAATTCCTGTGTCAATTGAAAAAAATATGTGAATAGATAGTATTCCTTTAAGATATCCCATATATATTTTGTGTTTAAAAATTAAAAAAAAAATTATAGTTTGGTCTCAGCTCAATAAAGTCTGCCCAGTATCTCACAGAGGTAAAAAACATGAACCTTTTTAATCCATTCCCTGCACCCAGAAGCCCAGTTCCCAACTGAAGAGAAACTGTCAGTTGCATATCTGAATACTAACTCTTTCAGGCAGAAAAAATAGAAAATGAACACAGCAGATTTATTTGTTTGCTTGCCACTGTACATACACGTCTATCTCATCATGTTACATGTTTTAATGAATAATTGAATAATAACTGAATCATCGAGATTTAGACACAGAACATTTATATTGCGCTTTTTTCCTGGGGGGCTCAAAGCACCAGAGCTGCAGCCAGTAGGGCGCGCTCAGTAGGCAGTAGCAGTGTTATGGAGTCTTGCCCAAGGTCTCCATACTTCCTGGATTACTGAACAGGAAGAGATTTAGCATCAATGAATGTTTGAAAAACAGTTATACACAATTATACAGTTCTTCTAATCAGGGGCGTATCTGGCTAAAATAGAGCATATGACAAACACTGAAATGGCGTCTTGCTGTGTGCCAGGCATTTAAGAGGACCAAAACTTAAAGGGACTCCGAGCTCTGAATAAAAACAAAATTGGTACTCACTTGGGGCTTTCTGCAGCCCACCATAGGCCGGGAGGTCCCTCTGGCTCTTCTCCCAGGGCCTGGCCAGAAATGGCTGCCCGGCGGCACCCGGCGACACTGGTCCCGAGTGTCGGGCTCCTTCTTCCTGATACGTCACTGCTGTCGTCACCACGCCGGCCACCTGGCATCATCATGGCGGCCGGCGTGACAGTACTGCGCATGCACGATTAAACAACGCATGCGCAGTACTGTCACGCCGGCCGCCATGATGACGCGAGGTGACCAGCTTGGGGGCGACAGCAGTGACGTATCAGGAAGAAGGAGCCCAGTGTCAGACACTCGGGCCCAGTGTCGCCGGGAGCCGCCGGGCAGCCATTTCTGGCCAGGCCCTGGGAGAAGAGCCAGATGGATGCCGTGGGACCTACCGACCTACGGTGGGCTGCAGAAAGCCCCCGGTGAGTACCAATTTCATTTTTATTCAGAGCTTGGGGTCCCTTTATGCATAGGAGTGAAGTAAAACACAGAAAAACTAACCCTGTGTGCTTTTAGAAATAACAGGATCTCTAATTCTCCCTTATCTTTAAGTAATAAGTCACTGTAATTTGAGCTACACCTCTGTCTGATCTGTGCTGTTTAGAGGCTATATGTAAACACAGGAGGTTTAACCCTGAATGTTCTTCCAGCAAACGAGGAAGTAACAGTTCAGTACCATCTCTGAGAAGTTCTGTAAGATGTAACAAAAATTTTTTTTTCTGTAAATAGTATGCTGTTGTTTACTGTATATTTTATAGCAGAAGAAATAGAACATTAATAGCAAAGAAACAAGTCATATATTGTTTCCAATACACGAAAAATTTAGAAACTGCAGTTGTTATCTATGCAAAAGAGCTTCTCTGAGCTCCGCGACCAAATCGGTCGCTGATTTCTGGAGCACTATACATCAAAGAAACAGCGACAGACAGCTTCAGATAAGGTTCAGTGAGAAGAGACGTTCAAAGGGTCATTAGCTCTGCAAACCACACTCTGTATTTTAAACTATAAGACAGAGCAAACTGCAAATATGACAATATGATGCAATGCTATAAAAAATGCTATATAACTGAAAATAAAAACATGAGACTAATTTCTTTGCAACTAATGTTGTTTTCCTTATCTGTACTACACATACAATTCACTATATCATAAGTTTTTTTTCACTTCAGTGTCCCTTTAAGTGACATCATGCATGCAAGCCCTAAAACTAATGTTAAAGACAAATACCATATTGTTCGGATTAGAAGACGCCCCTGACTATAAGACACACCTAGGTTTAGAGGACAAAAACCAGGGGTAAAGAATATATACTAAACCTGGTGCATCCATGGTGAAGGAGCATCTTGTGGATTATGCCTCCTTTGTATGTCATGCCACCTTGTACCTTCTGCGTCTCCCTGTGTCCTCCTCTATGCCCCTTTGTGTTCCTTTTGTGTCCCCGTGTCCTCTATTTGTACCTGTGTCCTCCTCTGCATGGGCACAGTACAGGGAGTCCCCGACATTGCGGCAGGTTGGAGGTCTGTATTGGCATTTGGCAGGCGCACACAAGTCAGGAACTCTCTGCATTTGGACTGTAAGACGCAGTGACTTTTTTACCCCACTTTTGGGGAGAAAAATTGAGTCTTAACCACTTCACCACTGAGGGGTTTTACCCCTTGAGCACCAGAGCAATTTTCACCTTTCAGCACTCCTTCCATTCATTCGTCTATAACTTTATCATTACTTATCACAATGAAATGAACTATATCTTGTTTTTTCCGCCACCAATTAGGCTTTCTTTAGGTGGGACATTATGCCAAGAATTATTTTATTCTAAATATGTTTTAATGGGAAAATAGGAAAAATGTGGGAAAAAATTCATTATTCAGTTTTCGGCCATTATAGTTTTTGAATAATGCATGCTACTGTAATTAAAACCCATGAAATTTATTTGCCCATTTGTCCCGGTTATAAAACCGTTTAAATTATGTCCCTATCACAATGTTTGGTGCCAATATTTTATTTGGAAATAAAGGTGCATTTTTTTCAGTTTTGCGTCCATCCCTAATTACAAGCCCATAGTTTATAAAGTAACAGTGTTGTACCCTCCTGACATAAATATTTAAAAAGTGCAGTACCTAAGGTAACTATTTATGTTTTTTTTTTTTTAATGGTACATTTTTTAATTTTTTTATTACAAAAAAATAAAAAATTGGGGAGTGTGGGAGGTAATGAGTTAATTTTTTTGTGTAAAACTAATGTATTTGTATCTGAAAAATGGCCACAGTAACATTTTGTTTATGCGACCTGCAAGCGTCCGGAAGGACGCTTGCAGGAAGTGCTATGAGGCTGGGAAAGTTTTTTTTTCCACAATGATCGCGCTGCTTCTCATAGAAGCAGCGGATCATTGCGGGGCTTAGATCAACGAACGGGAATGGTTTTTCCCGTTCATTGATCTCCAGGCGAGCGGGCGGCGGCGTGCATGTGAGCGGGAGTGCGCACATGAGTGAGCGGGAGCGCGGGCAGCAGCGGGAGCGCGGGAAGTACGGATTTCTCCGTCCCTGGTGGTAAAAGGATGGAAAAAGGGACGGCAAAATCCGTACGGCTGGGGGTAAAATAGTTAAAGTCCCAAAAATACAGTTCCCTATTTTGACATTTGTATGCAGTGTTCATTATTTTAAACATTTACCATAATACAGGGTATATATGATTAAACAAGCCCATCTTTATCCCTCTCTACATACTCTGGAGATGTTCAGACTTGTCCTTAAAGTGAGACTGGTTTTCAGCTTATTTGGTCCTGGGTTCCTGGGGCCCCTAATGCAGGGAATACACCATAAGTTTTTCTGGCAGACAGATGGCTCGGTAGATAACCTCCAACAGATCAGATCTGATTTTGATTGTTTTTCTGATCGATTTTCTCATAGAAGTGAATGGAAATCGATAGAAAAAACTATCAGAGGATCGATCGGAAAGTAATCTGCCCAAAAATCTCATCATGTATTCTCAGCATTATAAGCAGAATTGCAAATTACATTCATTTAAAAACTGCTGCCATCATGAGATTCCCTCACTTGAGCTCTCCCACTCAATCCTGTGGACTTTAATTATTTGCAGTTATTCAAACTGAAAGTATGCTTAAATTTGCAGGAGACATTCCCAGGAAAGGTGGTTGGATTACGTAAACAGGAGTTGGGGTACAATAAAATGATCAGATTTTACAGCAATTCGATAAAAACGATTGTCTTTCCCAAAAAAAATCAAAAGCTTTTTTTGTTTATTTGAGCAAGAAATCCAATCGGATATCCTATTTTTACTTGATATAAGTCAATCAGGAGTGGTGGATTTTTCTGATCTATTTTTATGAAAATTAAATGGCGTGTGATAAATTGGCAATTATGTGATATACAGACCCAAACAATTTTTTCAGAGTTTTCAATAATTTATTTCATAATTGGGGAAAAACGCGTGTAGTACATTGGTAAGATTATTAAAATGTTAAAATCATTCAGAAAATTGATTGCAATTATTGAATTGAAAAGATATTTAAAAAAAATTGTATGGTGTGTGTGGCCACCTTTACATTTGCACCAAAAGCATACCCATTTTGTCAGTTTTTGGTAATGCAGCAATAGACATGTCAAAAGATTCATTGCTAAAAATAGCTTTTGCTTTTACTTGCTATTTTTAAACGGATCCCTTAAACACAACGCAAAGTCCGGACATGCACAATTTTTCCCTGACAGTAAAATCTCTTTATAGGAAACACCAAGCGACCGGTTAATGTTGTATCAGAAATAATCATATTCAAGCACATAAAGTATAGTATTGTACTATAGTACTGTATTATAATTCAGTCAATAATTGGGAGCCATTTTTTCTTTTCAATGCTTCAGCAAGCGAGCATAGACAAGGTTTAAGCTAGATCAAAATAAACAGTGCTCAGTATGCAGGCATCTGCATGCAATAATCACACAACAGCTTGCACGGGAAGCATAGGTCTCACCAGTTCAGGAACAGTACGTATAGTGTGCTCCTCTGTCCACATTTCTGTGCAGCCTGGATGATACTGTAGCATTGCAGCCAAGCACAAGCAAGTCACAGATGTCAATTCCATCAGTAATCAGGCAGCAGCTTACATAGGAAAGCATAGGTTTCGGCGGCTGGTGCTTTTGAGGTAATTAGATCAGATTAATGAAATCAAACGTTTTTTCGAATCGATCCTATCGATCTGATTGATTGGTCAGCAGGAATTTGTCTGTTAATGGACACGACCGATTGTTTCCAATCAATTACTTCGGCAATCGGAAGTGATCAATCGGCTATGGGATTGTACCTTTACATGTAGTCAGATTTTTCTCAGCTGAGACAATCATCTCTGGCAACAATTTAGCATCAGTACAGGTGTCCCTTGATATTATTTTTCTAAACCGCTGTGCTTGTTTAAACAACCAATAACAAATGAGTACTACTGTTCTTTTTCTTGGGCTCAGATCCTGCTTGCCCCCACCTTCTCTTTCTATAGAACTAAACAAGCAGTAAATCTATAGCCATACAGTAGTAGCATGTATCTGTACAGCAATCATTACAAAAACTTTAATCTAGAACAGTGCTGTCCAACTGGTGGCCCGCGGGCCGCATCCAGCCCACCAGGCCTTCTGCTGCGGCCCCCCTGCTGTGGCAGTTTTAGCCCCAGAGTCCCCAGAGCTGAGGGGACTTTTTTTTTTTTAACAGTTTCCCCCATTCCTCGGCTATAATGTAATATTTATAGCCCCCCTCTGCTCCCCTCCCCTCATTCCCCCGTGCTGCTGCCGCCGCCTCACCTCTCAGATCGGCGGCGGGCAGGAAATAGGAAGGAACCAGCCACATCGGCGCACAGCAGCCGCACGGGGGACTTTTAATGCTGGACTTGACTGATGATGTCACTTCCTGCATTTAAATTTGCCGCGCAGCTGCCGTGCGCTGGTGTGGCTGGTTCCTTCCTATCTCCCGCCCGGTCCGTTCTGAGAGGTGAGGCGGCGGCAGCAGCAGCACTGGGATAGAGGGGAGACGAGCGGAGGGGGGCTGGAAATATTACATTATAGCAGCCAATCTGACGGCGTTTTGTGGGTAAATCTGCAGCCGATCTGAGTGCATTTTCTGGGGACATCTGCAGCCGATCTGAGTGCATTTTGTGGGGACATCTGCAGCCGATCTGAGTGCATTTTGTGGGTACATCTGCAGCCAATCTGACAGCATTTTGTGGGTACATCTGCAGCCAATCTGACGGCGGTTTGTGGGGACATCTGCAGCCAATCTGAGTGCATTTTGTGGGGACATCTGCAGCCAATCTGAATGCATTTTGTGGGGACATCTGCAGCCAATCTGAGTGCATTTTGTGGGGACATCTGCAGCCAATCTGACAGCATTTTGTGGGGACATCTGCATCCAATCTGAGTACATTTTGTGGGGACGTCTGCAGCCAATCTGAGTGCATTTTGTGGGGAAATCTGCTCCCAATGTGAGTGCATTTTGTGGGGAAATCTGCTGCCAATCTGAGTGCATTTTGTGGGGAAACTTTTTTTTCCTGGGGGTGGGGGGAGGGGTGGGGGGCCCTCCACCATGTGGCCTGGAAAAAAAACGGCCCTCCATGCCCGCAAAGTTGGACAGCACTGATCTAGAACATTGTCAACTAGCTTTCAGCCTATCTGTGTGATTGGACGCATGGATTAGTCAACTAGGTTCTCGGATTACTTGTGATTGCCAATCCAGGTTCAGCTTCAAGTGACTCATGACCACTGCTCTAAACACTGAAAATAGTTTAGACTTTTTTTTTATTATTATAATAGCCAGTGGAACTTCAAGGCAGAGTGAGAGAAGGAAAAGCACATGCACAGTACTGTCACTGCAAAAAATTTGCCTTCCTTTTGTGACTGAGCTTATGATCTTAGCCACTTGATCTTTATCACTACCTATAAACTTAGTTTATAGAAGATCTGATGTGAATAAACACCAAATATGTGGCTCATATCACCATTACAGCACCAGTTCATCAAATCCACTTATAATCAAATCCACTTATAATTCAACATTAAACAAGTTTTTGCTATGTGGTTTTTCAGAGAGTTATGTTTCAACAAAGTTGAAACATCTGCATAGTTAAAAATACATTTCAATAGCATTGGTAGTTGCCACTAATACTCAATATTTTATCTTGGTGGGCTACAGAACACCCGCACTTTTCCGGGGTGTTGGAAAATAAACTTATCAAAGCAAGAGATTTACCATGTTCATAAACATGTTTTATGCATTCAAGCAAAAGAGGTTTTCTAAAAATTAAAAAAAAAATTCCTTTTTTTATCGTAAACAATACATTCATAAACACCATCTGGGTAGCAATTCAGTGCCAGATGTTTCGTCAAACACCTTGAGCAAAATAAATGAAACACTTGATGTGCATTCAGTCATTCACAATAAACTGAGGAGCTATATTTGGAGGGGACACTCCCCTCTTGCTCCCTAGTTGTCTCCTCTTGGCTAGATAAGATTCAGAAGGAGGTGAGAGTTGCATGGGGCAAGAAGTAGCCTTCACTACAATGGGACATGAGGCACAATAGATTCCTCCTTGCTGTTCCTCTTCTTGTTCCATTATTTGGCGATTCATTGCAATAGCTTCAGCAGCAAATGAGGTCAGGTCTTTGGCACTACTGTTCCTGGAAAAAAAAAGACAGACTTTCAGTTACAAATTAGGACAATTGCACACACACACACACACACACACACACACACACACACACACACACACACACACACACACACACACACACACACACACACACACTGGATTTAGTTAACCACTAGCCACAATTGCTGCAGTATAACTACATCGTGCGGGAAGACTGTTCCCATTCCAGGGGTGTAGATATGAGTCTTTCGCATTCTAATGTGCGACTCGCATGGAGGCCTGTGCCTGCGAACCCCCATGGCAGAGTTGTAGACTGCTAATCAGTGAATTGGAACATACTGCCCATTCCTTGATCGAAGTGCCTGTGATCAATGATGACCGGCATCAATGAGATCTAGTGCCCAAATAGTCAATGACACCCTAATACATCTATTACATTACATAAGAATACATAAATCCGCTGTTAAAATTAACCCCTTACCTCCCCCACTCTCCCATAGTTACCAAAATAAAACATTTATATAGTGAAAAAAGGTGACATTTTAAAAAAAGACTCAACTTTTTTTTAATATGCATGTCATGAGGGTATGTTATTGTTATTTTTGCATGTAAGGACTTCTAAATAGTGACGATGCAAAACTGAAAAGAAAAAACCTTTATTTCCAAATCAAATAATGTCGCCATATATTGTACTAGGGACATATTTTAAATGTAATAACCGTGACAAAATTTGCAAATAAAATGTGAGGATTTTATCAACAGTAGTACCTTTTATTTTAAAGTGGATCTGAACTCAAAACTCCTCTCTGCTCTAAAAGATGCACAACAGCATAATAATCTTTAAACAAAAAACATTTCTTTGTTACAGCTGATACAAATCCTAAAATACATCTGCACAGTTTCTACTTCCTGATTCATGGAAGCAGACATATTGCTTACAGCCTGTACTTTCAAATGGGCTTATCTGCCATAGGCAGTCGTGTGACACAGGGTGAAGATCAAATTATAACTAGTGATTAGACACAAATGAGGGGGGATTACACATGCTAAACTCTTTTTTTTCCTTGTGTCCTGTGCAAGAGTTCAGGTCCACGTTAAAAATATAATGGCAAAAATCTGCGGAATAATGTATTCTTTCAATGTTTTTCTTATTATTCCTTTAAAATACATTTAGAATAAAATAATTCTTAGTAAAAAGTACCACCTATAGAAAGCCTAATTGGTGGCGAATAAAACAATCTATAGATAATTTTGTTGTGATAAGTAGTGATAAAGTTATTGGCAAATGACTGGAAGAAGTGCTGAAAGGTGAAAATTGCTTAGGTCCACAAGGGGGAAAACCATTTCAGTGGTGAACTGGCTAAAGAGGTTTGGTTTAACAAAAATGATTCTTAGTCAGAACCTATTTGCTCCTCAAAAGGAACCTTTTTAACTCCAATGCAGTCAAAGGAAGAAAACAACACCCTATTTTATTGGGACTGTGGAAATAAACACTAGACCAGGGGCCCCCAAACTTTTGTGGTCGAGGGCCGGGTCAACATACTTCAGACTGCTGGGGGGCCAGAGTGTACATAAAATGATGTAGAAAAACATAACATTGAGCCTAGGTATTGTAGACAGCGCCTATTACCATTGCTAAAGTCATCTAAGGAAGATAAGTAGAGTGCTCCATAGTGTAAAACCAATAAGATAGTTTAATATGCGCAGATGAAATTCAACTTACAAGGTAGACAATAAAATATCACATGTAGACAGCCTGGTGTCACGTATCTCCCTCCACTGGTGTAGGCACCGCTAGGCTGTGGCCAGCAGCGTGGCGTCCGTTTTTTGGGGGAGAGTCCACTGTCAGAATGTGCCTCTAGCATGATGACGCGTTTCGGCATCACTGCCTTTTCGTCAGATCACGCTAGGGCACTTGGCACGTAAGGCTAAGAGTGCTTAGTTCCGCCTCCTTAGGGCGGAATCTCTGCATCAGGGCGGAATCTCTGTGTCAGAGCGAAGGTGTGTTTATCCCGGTCAGGATTGCCATGGTTGCGGTAGTAAAGCTAAGTTTACATATCGCGGCTGAGCCGCTATGTGCACATGGAACTGAACTGGCACATGAGCACTAATGCCAGATGGATGTTCAGGGATATGTATCGTATGGGTGGCAATTTTTATTAAAGAGGAACTTTAGCCTAAACAAACATACTGTCATTAAGTTACATTAGTTATGTTCATTAAAATAGATAGGCAATATAATCTCTTACCCACACTGTTTTAAAAGAACAGGCAAATGTTTGATTTCATGATGGCAGCCATCTTTTTGGTTGAAATGAGGTGACAGGGAGCATGATACACAGTTCCAACTGTCCTGTGTCCTGAGCACCTCTCCCAGTTGCTAGGCAACGTGAACAACAACATAGGAAATCCCATCATGCTCTGCACAGCATCAGGGAAAAAAAGCCCAGGCTTTTTTTCTTTGATGGGTGGAGCTTAGCTAAAAATGCAGCTAAAATGATGCTTTGGTAAGAAAAACAAAGTTCTGATGCTGTGAAACTGTTAAAGAAACACCAAGCCTTTTCAGTTCTGCTGAGTAGATTTTTAGTCCGGAGGTTCACTTTAAGTTGCAAAGTGCCTATTCCTCTGCGTATATGTGCTGCATAGAGGGGGGCTGTTCTATCAATATAAATGGAAAATTATCTGTAAAAAATAGTTGGGTATAGAAAAAATAAAAGACCTTACGGCGATTGCTGGTAAGATCATAATTATGGTATAAAATTTCTCAGCATAAATTCAATCTACCCGGGATAGAGCTGTTACCGCAGCTCAACAATGTGAACTGCGGATGGATGAGTTTTATCAACAGGGGACACAATTGTGGGACTATGAACCGGGGGCTGATACTGTGCCCAAATGGTTTATATTCTCAACAAAGCAGTGTGACCAGAAGGGGGAGGGGGGATAAACTGGGGGCACGCTGTGTGGCAATAGCTGGCGGTGCCCGCTGTGAGGCACAATAATACATCATCAAGAATCACTGTGTAGCACAAGAGGGTCACACGGTAAATACATAACACAGAAACCCCAACAACTTAATGAATGGAAGATGAGAATATCACATAATGCAATTACATCCATTTTGCAAGATTAAGCACTTGACAGCTTCTGTACAGTATATCTACTCCCCTTTAGACTTCATTTAAACGCCCAGGGGAGTAAATATACGTACCCCTGCTGCCACCACTGCTGTTCGCGCTCCTGCTCATTTGTGCGCTCGGTTACGTTGCCGTCCGCTTGCCAGGAGATCAATGACTGAGAAAGCAATTCCCATTCATTAATCTAAGTCCGCGTAGCAATGATCGGCGGCTTCTATGAGAAGCCACGCAATCATTCTGATAAGTAAAAGTTTCCCAGTCTCAGTACACTCCCAGTAAGCATACAGAGTCAAAGAAAGGATGGGAGCTGGGCACCCGGCAAAAAATGGGGGTGAGCAACACCTGCTCTAGTGTAAAATATACAAGTCCTCACTTTTCTGGCCGCATTGACATGTTATGCACAGTGACGTGCTCACAGTTAAAAGGAGCGGAAGAAAGTTCCCATTGTGGCAGAAAACATAAAGATAAAGAGACCGGGCACTGTCCTGTTGTTGCAAATTATTTACTGCTTGCAGCCAGATGACATGCGGTATTGAATACAATCAAAACATCAAACCTGTCAGGTGTCTTGCATCATAATTTCATAGATACATCCAGTGAGGCTTGCGAGGGGGTGTGGTGACCAGGGGGTGATGGATGTGCACAACAGCCGTTTTGCGCTCTGTAGCGCTTGCTCACGTGCGTATCCAGGCAAATGACGGCGCTTCTGAGTCTCCGATATCTAGACCCGAGGCTCCGCCTACAGTGCTCGTCATTGGTCCGTGAGTAAAGGTTACAGGAAGTGTTTCGTGTTAGGATGTGAAGAGCGTGAGTACTGGCGGAAGTATCCTACCAGTGGGTCCATGCAGGCGCCATTACTGGCAGGGATATATGTAGGATAAATTACGTGAAACGAATGGGATTATCGTTGTGGTGATAAGAGGGGATTAGCCCATTGTGTAAAAACATTGTTGGTAATTAGTGATAATCTGTGCATTACTTTACCTCATTTAGTGAAAACATAACACCACGTATCAAACATGACTGCTGAAGTCATGCAACTCCATATAACATGTTTAACCACTTCCCGACCGCCTAACGCACAGAGGCGGCCGGGAAGTGCACCCCGCAAGGACCAGCTCATGCCCAAAGGCGGCGGTCCTTGTAGGGACATGGGCGGAGCGATCGCGTCATCCGTGACGCGATCCTCCGCCGGCGCCTGTCACCGCTCACCCGCCGCAACATCCCGCAGGCTATACGGAAGCGCCGGCGGGATGTTAACCCCGCGATAGCCGCATACAAAGTGTATAATACACTTTGTAATGTTTACAAAGTGTATTATACAGGCTGCCTCCTGCCCTGGTGGTCCCAGTGTCCGAGGGACCACCAGGGCAGGCTGCAGCCACCCTAGTCTGCACCAAGCACACTGATTTTACCCCTCCCCTGCCCCAGATCGCCCACAGCACCCCTCAGACCCCCCCCTGCCCACCCCCCAGACCCCAGTTTGCACCCAATCACCCCCCTAATCACCCATCAATCACTCCCTGTCACTATCTGTCAACGCTATTTTTTTTTTATCTCCCCCCCTGCCCATTGCCCCCTCCTGATCACCCCCCACCCCTCAGATTCTCCCCAGACCCCCCCCATCTGTGTACTGTATGCATCTATCCCCCCTGATCACCTGTCAATCACCTGTCAATCACCTGTCAATCACCCGTCAATCACCCATCAATCACCCCCTGTCACTGCCACCCATCAGCCCCTAACCTGCCCCTTGCGGGCAATCTGATCACCCACCCACACCAATAGATCGCCCGCAGATCCCAGATAAGATCACCACCCAAACGCTGTGTTTACATCTATTCTCTCCTCTAAACACCCACTAATTACCCATCAATCACCCCCTATCACCACCTGTCACTGTTACCCATCAGATCAGACCCCAATCTGCCCCTTGCGGGCACCCAATCACCCGCCTACACGCTCAGATTGCCCTCAGACCCCCCCCCCCCTTATCAATTCGCCAGGGCATTATTTACATCTGTCCTTCCCTGTAATAACCCACTGATCACCTGTCAATCACCCATCAATCACCCCCTGTCACTGCCACCCATCAATCACCCCCTGTCACTGCCACCCATCAATCAGCCCCTAACCTGCCCCTTGCAGGCAATCTGATCACCCACCCACACCAATAGATCACCCGCAGATCCGACATCAGATCACCACCCAAGCGCAGTGTTTACATCTATTCTCTCCTCTAAACACCCACTAATTACCCATCAATCACCCATCAATAACCCCCTATCACCACTTGTCACTGTTACCCATCAGATCAGACCCTAATCTGCCCCTTGCGGGCACCCAATCACCCGCCTACACGCTCAGATTGCCCTCAGACCCCCCCTTATCAATTCGCCAGTGCATTAGTTACATCTGTTCTTCCCTGTAATAACCCACTGATCACCTGTCAATCACCCCCTGTCACTGCCACCCATCAATCACCCCCTGGCACTGCCACCCATCAATCACCCCCTGTCACTGCCACTCGTCAATCAGCCCCTAACCTGCCCCTTGCGGGCAATCTGATCACCCACCCACACCAATAGTTCGCAGATCCGACGTCAGATCACCTCCCAAGGGCAGTGTTTATATCTGTTCTCTACCCTAAACACCAACTAATTACCCATCAATCACCCCCTGTCACTGCTACCTATCAGATTAGACCCCTATCTGCCCCTAGGGCACTCAATCACCTGCCCACACCCTCAGAATGCCCTCAGGCCCCAGCCCTGATCACCTCGCCAGTGCATTGCTTGCATCTATTCCCCCCTCTAATCACACCTTGAGACACCCATCAATCACCTCCTGTCATCCCCTAGCACACCTACCCATCAGATCAGGCCCTAATTTGCCCCGTGTGGGCTCCTGATCACTCGGCCAAACCCTCAGATCCCCCTCAGACCCCCTTCCGATCACCTCCCCAGTGCATTGATTGCATCTATTTTCCCCTCTAACCACCCCCTGAGACACCCATCAATCACCTCCTGTCACCCCCCTAGCACTCCTATCCATCAGATCAGGCCCAATACAACCTGTCATCTAAAAGGCCACCCTGCATATGACCGGTTCCACAAAATTCGCCCCCTCATAGACCACCTGTCATCAAAATTTGCAGATGCTTATACCCCTGAACAGTCATTTTGAGACATTTGGTTTCCAGACTACTCACGGTTTTGGGCCCGTAAAATGCCAGGGCGGTATAGGAACCCCACAAGTGACCCCATTTTAGAAAAAAGACACCCCAAGGTATTCGGTTAGGTGTATGACGAGTTCATAGAAGATTTTATTTTTTGTCAAAAGTTAGCGGAAATTGATTTTTGTTTTTTTTTCACAAAGTGTCATTTTTCACTAACTTGTGACAACAAATAAAATCTTCTATGAACTCGCCATACACCTAACGGAATACCTTGGGGTGTCTTCTTTCTAAAATGGGGTCACTTGTGGGGTTCCTATACTGCCCTGGCATTTTAGAGGCCCTAAACCGTGAGGCGTAGTCTAGAAAACAAATGCCTCAAAATGACCTGTGATTAGGACGTTGGGCCCCTTAGCGCACCTAGGCTGCAAAAAAGTGTCACACATGTGGTATCGCCGTACTCAGGAGAAGTAGTATAATGTGTTTTGGGGTGTATTTTTACACATACCCATGCTGGGTGGGAGAAATCTCTCTGTAAATGGCCAATTGTGTGTAAAAAAAAATCAAACAATTGTCATTTACAGAGGTATTTCTCCCACCCAGCATGGGTATGTGTAAAAGTACACCCCAAAACACATTATACTACATCTCCCGAGTACGGCGATACCACATGATTGGCACTTTTTTGCAGCCTAACTGCGCTAAGGGGCCCAAAGTCCAATGAGTACCTTTAGGATTTCACAGGTCATTTTTGTTTCAAGACTACTCCTCACGGTTTAGGGCCCCTAAAATGCCAGGGCAGTATAGGAACCCCACAAATGACCCCATTCTAGAAAGAAGACACCCAAACGTTTTCCGTTAGGAGTATGGTGAGTTCATAGAAGATTTTATTTTTTGTCACAAGTTAGCGGAAAATGACACTTTGTGAAATAAAAACAATTAAAATCAATTTCCGCTAACTTGTGACAAAAAAATAAAAACTTCTATGAACTCACCATACTCCTAACGGAATACCTTGGGGTGTCTTCTTTCTAAAATGGGGTCATTAGTGGGGTTCCTATACTGCCCTGGCATTTTAGGGGCCCTAAACCGTGAGGAGTAGTCTTGAAACAAAAATGACCTGTGAAATCCTAAAGGTACTCATTGGACTTTGGGCCCCTTAGCGCAGTTAGGGTGCAAAAAAGTGCCACACATGTGGTATCGCCGTACTCGGGAGAAGTAGTATAATGTGTTTTGGGGTGTATTTTTTACACATACCCATGCTGGGTGGGAGAAATACCGCTGTAAATGGACAATTGTGTGTAAAAAAATCAAAAGATTGTCATTTACAGAGGTGTTTCTCCCACCCAGCATGGGTATGTGTAAAAAATACACCCCAAAACACATTATACTACTTCTCCCTCACAAGTTAGCGGAAATTGATTTTAATTGTGTTTTTTCACAAAGTGTCATTTTCCGCTAACTTGTGACAAAAAATAAAATCTTCTATGAACTCACCATACTCCTAACGGAATACCTTGGGGTGTCTTCTTTCTAAAATGGGATCATTTGTGGGGTTCCTATACTGCCCTGGCATTTTAGGGGCCCTAAACTGTGAGGAGTAGTCTTGAAACTAAATTTCTCAAAATGACCTGTGAAATCCTAAAGGTACTCATTGGACTTTGGGCCCTTTAGCGCAGTTAGGGTGCAAAAAAGTGCCACACATGTGGTATCGCCGTACTCAGGAGAAGTAGTATAATGTGT